>NW_027413701.1:2703536-3007072 GCF_048544455.1 Silene latifolia
AAAATAGAGATAGAGGTTTCATTTTTAAACTAAAAAAGGAGTCATGTTTGTGAAAAGATTACACCAAAGTTAACAGAAATTGTATAAAATTTAAAGAAATCTCGGGTTTAGCAATTAAAATCATGATAAATAATTTTACACTCAAGGAATAGATAGGGAACTAAATCAAATTTTCATTTTCGAACCTTTTAAAATAGGTAAGATTTTGTAAAGATAATATAAATTTTTAACAATGAACCAAAAATGATAGCTTGAAACGTTTAGAAATTGTACGAAAAGGAAAGAACTTAGATATCATAAATGCAAAGTGCGCTAAGAGAGTTCAAACTTAACTAATCAAAAGAACTATGATGAACTTCCTAGGGATAAGAATCGAAGTCAGGTCAACGAGGATGTCAAAGTTAACGTTTCACAGGTTACGAGTACCAAACTTAAAGGAGGAGCATGATGAAGCGAGGAAGAGAGGTATGAACGGTAATGCTTATGGTAAAGAAGAAGATGAATTAGACAACAAGGAAACGCCATGTACTCAAACCTCAAACGACAACATCATCCTAGATGGTTCCGAAAACTTCCCAACAACAAAACTTATGACCAAAACACTCCCAAGGATTTCCTCAAATTAGTTATGTTACTTCACC
Organism: Silene latifolia; assembly: GCF_048544455.1. Classification (NCBI taxonomy): domain Eukaryota; kingdom Viridiplantae; phylum Streptophyta; class Magnoliopsida; order Caryophyllales; family Caryophyllaceae; genus Silene; species Silene latifolia. The sequence continues at coordinate 2,704,178 of NW_027413701.1, forward strand.
TTAAGCTATTCCTTAAAACAAGGTACTCCACTATAAGTGTGATCTCAACACTCCAAATCCTCAAACATCCACAAACAACTTCCACAAGATCAAGGTAAAGGTTTCCAACAAAGCTATACTCATATCCAACTAGTGCCAACCATGGGTTTCTCAAAAGGGTAAAATCCTCAATCAAGGATCCTCAAATATTCCACAAGGTTCTCATATAGGGTAAGGTAGTAACAAGTCAACTTAAAACTCCTTTCATGAAGGTCCACTTTACTACCCTCATCCACAACATCATCCCATCATCTCAAGTATTCCACACAACCTCAAGGTTTATAAAACTATAGGGTTAACAAATACTTCTCAATACTAAGTCTCTCTCAACTGAAGAACTCCCAGGAGCCAACTATTACCAAATCACATCACCAATCCATTATGGTCATCAACATCTCCAGGTATTTTCCTCCAAATCCGATATCCTAGAACTTTACTTACCATCGAGTTCTCAAGAAACAAGGTCTTAGTTGTAACAATGCTTTACCACCCCATATTTTCTCATTTTAACACCATAGATTGAAACTATGTCCTTTAACTTAACAATTGACGTCAACCATACAATTATCCTTCCTAGCTACTAAATCAAGCGCTAAAATTTTCCAATAATGTAGCTTAGTCTCACTCTCATACCGTACCTCAAGTAGTAATCAAGATCACTCACTTAGACCAACTAATAATCCCCCAATTAGCATTCCCTCATATGGTAACAAATACATTATCAAACTCTCATGACCAAAGTGATTACGAAAGCCAATCATAAATTCAACTTACTTAGTCAATCCTACATCCTTAAATCCACCATTCAATTTCATTCATTTTAAGTCAAGTACTAAGCACTAGTATCCCAAACATAAACAACAAAGCCAGGTTCTATAACCTTAGTAGCCAATGCAACTCACACTTGACACACAAAATCCACCAATCAAATATACTCACTTTATCAAGGATCTAGGTATAAGAACCATCAAGTATGTCTCATCATACTACCTAAGTCTTTCCAACATCAGATCCTCTCAAAACCAGGTTTAAGGGTCAAACACAACAATCTCCTCAAAAGTCAAATTTTCCAACCAAGGTCAATATTCCTCAAAAGAAAGAGTACCATCAAAAGGCGTTAAGGGAGGATAAGCAAGGAACAAAGGACAAGTTGGGAGATTACAAGAGTAACTTCCAAGGAAAAGAAAAGAGAGTTTAGAAGAAGAAGTAAGCATCAAGAAGTAAAGAATAAGGCAAGGTACACAAAGAATTAAGAATATTTTCGAGGAAGGAGAAGCATTCTTCAAAGGTTGAACAAATCTTCAATTCCTGGCAATAGGCACCAAATCTTGATCTTCACGTCAGTTAGCTCACGGTTATTGATCCAAGGGTACAACAATAATTGGCAATTAACAAACATGTTAGAACTTAACAAAGAACAAACACACTACAGACTACCACCTCAGGTCCTTAAGTCTACCAATCTCTCATTTATTATTTAAGGTCAAGTTCAAATTTAATTTGAGGGTACACGTGTGTGCGTCGGGAGCAACATAGGCTCTGATACCAACTGTGACACCCCGCGATAACGCGGAAATTATAAGTTATAAAATTCAAAATAGGAGATTTTTGAAACTTTTAAAATTTAAAGCGCGGGTTCACAAAAATCTAAAACACAAATAAAGAATGTGGAAATAAAGATTATATTACACAAACGTGATAGTCAAAGGTGAGGGAAAATATATCCCTCGAATGACAATACAATAAAAGGTGAGTCTAAACAATCCTAAAAAAAACAACTACTAGGCCAAAGTGCTCGCTAGCTCACACATGTCTTCACCCCATGAATGCACCAACTAATACCTGTCATTCATGTAAACATGAACGCCACAGTCAGTGGGGAGTAACTCAAGGTTCTCCCAGCCACAAAATGTCAAAATGAACACAACAAAGAACCCAATTAGATGAATCATATAATATACTTACAAAAGATATGAACATCAAGTTTATATATTTAAACATGTCAATTAAATGAGATGGAATATGATAGATCAATATTAGCATGATGGAGACTCATTATTCATGTGAAATAATTAATAAATATGAAAGATAAGAATACGGTCATTTATGAAAAGGCACGCATTTCAAGGAATTACAATCATAGATATGAGATTAGAATCCGAATCATGTGAAACAGTTAAGTAAGGGATCAACCAATGCAAATTACAAGAATAGAAACTGTAGCCATTATTTGGAAAACCACTTAGCAAACATTGCACGGGATGTGGCTACTAATGTCACATTCATACTTATGGCTTGCATCTCACCATAAGAACGGATGGGAACATCAATTCCGACGATCATATCGCAACTAGAGGGCTTATAGCTCACCCCTAGTATCCGATAGGACCAAGACAAACAACACAAAGCACAACTCTTACCTTGAAAGATAAATACCAATATCTATAACCAAGCAAGACCTTTACTACTCATATATAATATATAATTCCCCTGGTAGGACGACAATGGTACTCCCAAGACTCAGTCCTAGTCTAAATCTGGCCAGACTCTCAGGGCATAACGGTCCCCGATTCGACATGCGGCAGAACACTACGCATCCAAGACTCGAAGACAGATCGGAAATCGAGAACTCACAATCGGCAGGACAGTCCGAAAGAGGCGGAAAATATGAGCTAAACCCACAATCGGCAGGACAGTCCGAAAGAGGCGTAAAGATAAGTCAAGCAAAAAGGTATAGCATAAAGGCACTATCAAGAATACGACTCAACCAAGCAATACGAATCAACTTGGAAAGAGACTACTACATGTAATGAACCGATGATATGTGGGTAAATATCCGTATACTACCCCTATAATTGTAGGACTATAACGTAAAATTTACATGTGAATATTGTCATAAAACATAAAAACGATAAGGAATAAGAAATCAACCTCGGGTCCTTTAAATTGCGGCGTAAAGAAATGTAAATCAAAACAGATTTCCTCCTAATCGTTGCACCCAAGACTTTGTCCGAGATATGCCCTTGTGCTAGAACAGTGTTCTCCGATTGCCTTGCAATATAGGGAGAACTGATGTGAGTTTTTGCCGAGATGAGAGATCTCAGGTTTTTCAGAGGAGAATACTCTTGAAACCCTAGTTTTTTCGCAAATGAATTGTCTAGGTCAAAAGGAGAGGAGTCTCTCCTTTTGTTTGGTTCTATTTGGACCGAATGCATGCATGGGGAAGTGGGCTTCCACTTCCTCTTAATTCTAGCTCGAGGTCCAGTTCACCAAATGCTTAAATGTATATGACGGGTTTATATTATAAATCGTTATCGGTTATCGGAAATTAAGGCATCACTAATAATACGGGTTAGTGAATTGTTAATTCGTGTCCGACAAAGCAAAGCGATTGTATAATTATTTTAATATACATTTAATTAAATATAAATCACGTATATTTAATTTTACGAATTAACTGGTTAATTCGCCTTAGCCCATGATATTTAATCCGTATTAAATATAATATCTCAACATCACATATTTGACTAATTATTAGTCAAATAACTCGGACTAACTGGTTAGTCAATTTGGCATCTACATGACAAGATTTCCATCTTGTCACGTCTCTCGAACGTATCCTATAGGTGTGACTTTTAGGGACCAGTTGATCACCGCCATCCGTATGACAATAACGTCAAACTTATCTAGCAAGCCAACCGTTATTGATAAACGTGGATCAACTGATAATAATACCAAAAGTATGCCCTTTGATCCTTTTAGAGGTTTATAAGTCCTTGCACTAACTGTTAAGGACACCAACCCCAACAAGCTCCCACTTGTCCGTACAAGTGTATGTGCAATGACGTTATCCGCACTAACTGGAGGACACAAGCTCCAACAAACTCCCACTTGTCCGTACAAGTGTATGTGCGATAACCGATTCTCATATTCATTTAAAATCTCTCCCACTCAATGTAAAACAATTTGCAGATCTGGATCCACAAAGGTCGTATTTTACAATCGATCTGTATCTAGAGTGGTTTCCCCGACTAGAGAGTAACTTAACTGATAAAACGAATCCGTATCCGAGCATGGCCATGCATTTCGATTCTGACTCCTCGAGTGGCCCCGAGAAATATCAAGTACCGATAAAGGCTGAATATTGCCTTCAACTCGACTCCTTCCGATCTAAGCACAGCATGAAATGACCCAGAAAAAATCTACTTGGCCCCTGTTACGGATGACCGTGAGAAAGAAACCAAAGTCACCCAAAATCTGCCGTAGTCTCAAGAGACTGTCGATAGTCAAAGAATCGACTCTTAGGATCACCATGGAAGTCCTATCCACGACCGGCAAAGGCGTGAATGTTATAAAACATTTAGGACTCCACGTCGATGTCACAATTGTGTCCTACGAAATATCCGTATAAATCGCCTCTGTGATTGGTCAGTCAACCGGTTGACTTATGGCTCGTTGAACCCACCATCAACCAACGTCACAAAATAATTGCCAGAGTTATCAGCTCATGTGGGCAATTAAGGACTAACAAGATATGATGTTTGTTCAGTTCACTTTGTGGTGTTCAAAATTGTCGTACAATTCCACATGAAAAACAAAATATATAAAATATCAAAACGATGATGTCGTATAAAGTACAAAGGAGAATGAATCTGATCCATAAAAGAGTACTACAACTCAGGAACACGTTTAATTCCCATGGAATTAACGTGCCCTTCATGCTTATCTTGTCGTAATGCTTTAGTGAGAGGATCTGCTATGTTATCATCTGTAGCAATCTTTTATCACTACTCTTTGTCTTTTGCTCCACGTAATCCCGGATTAGATGAGCTTTCCGTTGTACATGTCTAGACTTGTTGCTAGACTTTGGCTCCTTAGCTTGGAAGATGGCACCACTATTGTCGCAATAGATGGTGATCGGGTCATTCGAACTAGGCACTACAGATAGCCCATGTAAGAATTGACGCATCCATATCGCTTCCTTTGTAGCTTCAGACGCGGCATAGTACTCGGACTCGGTCGTAGAATCTGAAACAGTGATTTGTTTCGAACTCTTCCGGTGATCGCACCGCCATTAAGAGTAAAAACGAATCCGGTCGAGATTTCGAGTCATCTCGATCCGTTTGGAAGCTAGCATCTCACAGAATAGGTTGCGCATAGCGTTTGAGAGCCTCCATAAGTCAATGCCCAATCTTTAGTCCTCCGTAGGTACTTAAGAATGTTCTTGACCAACCAATGTGGTTCACCTGGTTCTTGCCGTTGAAATCGACTTGTCATACTCAATGCATATGCCACGTCCGGACGTGTGCATATCATGGCATACATGATTGATCCTATTGCCGAAGCATAAGGAATCCGTGTCATGCGCTCTTTCTCTTCCGGTGTCTCTGGTGCCTGAGACTTGCTCAAATGCACCCCTGGAGCCATAGGAAGAAACCCCTTCTTGGAGTTAGTCATGCTGAATCTCTCTAGGACTTTGTCTATGTAAGACTCCTGACTGAGAGATAGCATCCGTCGTGATCTATCTCGATAGATACGGATGCCTAGAATTCTCTGTGCCTCTCCCAGATCTTTCATCTGGAAATGGTTCTTCAACCATACTTTCACCGAAGTTAAGAGAGGTATGTCATTCCCAATCAGGAGTATGTCGTCAACATACAATATTAGGAAGACAATCTTACTCCCACTCGACTTGATATATAGACATGGTTCCTCGACCGATCGAGTAAATCCATTTTCTTTTATCACTTGGTCGAAGCGATGATTCCAACTCCGTGATGCTTGCTTAAGTCCATAAATGGAACGCTTAAGCTTGCATACTTTCTTAGGATGTTCAGGATCGATGAAACCTTCGGGTTGTACCATGTACAACTCTTCCTCCAAAAAGCCGTTTAAGAAGGCGGTTTTCACATCCATTTGCCAAATTTCATAGTCATGAAAAGCGGCAATCGCTAAGATAATCCGAATGGAACGCAGCATGACTACGGGTGCAAAAATCTCATCGTAGTGCAAACCTGGCACTTGGGTGAAACCTTTAGCAACTAGTCGTGCTTTGTAGATATCTTTGTGACCTTCCACAGAATGCTTTATCTTGTAAAGCCATTTGCATTGAAGGGGACGAACCTTAGCGGGTAAGTCAACAAGATCCCACACGTTGTTCTCATACATGGAGTCCATCTCGGATTGCATGGCCTCAAGCCATAGCTTTGAGTCGAATCGGTCATGGCACCTTTATAGGTTGCGGGTTCACTACTCGTTAAGAGTAGAACGTCATCTATGTCATGTTCCTCGACCATACCAATGTATCTGTCTGGAGGAATAGAGACTCTTCCCGACCTCCTAGGTTCCTCGGGAATATTCACGCGGCCCGGGATTGAAGGAACAGGTTCCTCCAATGGTTGCTCGGTGTTAGGTTCTGGAATCTCCGACAGGTCGAAGGTTTTATCACTCTTTGCATTCTCGAGAAATTCCTTCTCTAAGAATGTCGCACTAGCCGCAACAAAAACGCGTTGTTCGGTTGGCGAATAGAAGTAATGACCACGTGATCCTTTAGGATAACCTATAAAGTATGTCTTGACCGATCGCGGGCCGAGCTTATCTTCAGGTCTCCACTTGACATAAGCCTCGCAGCCCCAAACCCGTATAAAGGACAAGTTAGGGACCGTTCCCTTCCATAGTTCATATGGAGTCTTGTCAACAGCTTTAGACGGACTTCGGTTAAGTATTAGAGCGGCTGACATAAGAGCATAACCCCATAATGAATCAGGTAATATCGTGTGACTCATCATGGATCGAACCATATCAAGTAGTGTTCGATTTCTCCGTTCGGACACACCGTTCAGCTGAGGTGTTCCAGGTGGAGTTAACTGTAGGGCAATCCCACAGTCCTTTAGGTGTTGATCAAACTCGTGAGAAAGATACTCGCCACCACGATCCGAACGCAGTGTTTTTATCTTTCTACCCAACAGGTTCTGTACCCTATTTTGGTATTCCTTGAATTTCTCAAAGGATTCACTTTTGTGCTTCATTAAGTAGACATAGCCATATCTACTTAAATCGTCCGTGAAAGTGATGAAATACCTATAGCCTTCTCGTGCGGTGATTGACATAGGGCCACATACATCCGTGTGTATGAGTCCTAATAGGTCAGCAGCGCGCATTCCAACACCTTTGAAGGAAATCCGAGTCATTTTACCGATGAGACATGATTCACACGTGCCAAATGATTGAAAATCAAAGGCCGAGATAGCTCCATGTTTGATGAGTGTTTTACGCGTTTCTCATTAATGTGTCCCATACGGCGGTGCCATAGATACGTTTGATCTTTGTCACCAACCTTTAACTTTTTATTCATTACGTGTAATATTTCCGTGGTCTGATCTAAAACATAAATTCCGTTCATGGAGACCGCCTTGTCAGTAAATCATATCGTGTAATGAGAAAATGCAAGCATTGTTTTCTATTACAAATGAAAAACCAAGTTTATCAAGCAGAAACCTGAAATAATGTTTTTGGAAAGACTAGGAACATAATAGCAGTCAAATAAAGACAACTCAAATCCGCTAGGAAGCTGGATCACATATGTCCCCTTGGAGATGGCAGCTACTCTTGCTCCATTCCCAACACGCAGGTCCACCTCACCCTTTACGAGGGGTTCGATGTTTCGGAGCCCCTGCACATGATTACACAGATGAGAACCACAACCAGTATCAAGTACCCAAGTTCCGTAGCTTGCGTGGTTAATCTCAATCATATGAATAAAAGTAGAAGAGAGAGAAGACATACCAACAGGTTTAACACGACCGGCCTTTAAGTCCTCATGATAAACAGGACATGTGCGTCTCCAATGCCCGGTCTTGTGGCAATGATGGCATTCCATGTTTTCACTCTTGCTCTTTGTCATGCCCGATGAGTTGCTCGCCTCACCAGGACCACTCTTCCCCGAACCCGACTTCTTGAACTTCGCCTTACTCTTTGTTAGGTTTGCCGGAGCTTTGCCCTTACCTTTCCCTTTGTTTGACACAACGAGAACATCCTGTTTCGAGCTCCCACTGAACTTCATGTCCTTCTCGGTCTGTACGAGGAGGGAGTGCAATTCATGGGGAGTTTTCTTCAAATCATTCATATAGTAATTCGCTCTGAATTGCGAATAACCATCGTGGAGTGAGTGAAGAATACGGTCGATAACAATATTCTCGCTGATGTTACGATTAAAGGTCTCGTTTTCGACATTCTCAATCATGCTTTGAGAATGTGTGGGCTAACCGGTTGGCCCTTTCGGAGTTTCGCATCAAAGAAGCGAGTGGTATGCTCATAGGTCACGATTCTCGGTGCTTTCGAGAATTCCTTGGTGAGCGTGGTGAAAATCTTGTTTGCACCTTGGGCTATGAAGCGTTTCAGCAAATTGGGTTCCATTGCAAAAATAAGTACGTTCTTTACCGCACCACTTTTGACTTCTAAAGCGAAATCGTTATACTCGTTGATTTCGTTAATTCCAGCCGTGGGGCCTGGGTTTAACGGCATGGGCTCAAGCAGATATCCGAGCTTTCGTCGGCAGCGGCAAAGACTCGTAATGCCGCCTCCCAGTCCGCGAAGTTGGATCCGTCATTCTTGATCGAGTAGACCGATTCATCCGACTCATGAAGATCCTAAGCCAGGACTCACGGTCCAATGTGGCACTTGGCATTGGGTTATCGGGAGAACAGACCATTTGTTGTTTAGCGGTTTAAAAACGTGATCTACACCGAAAAAGAAAGAAAAACAAAACGAAATAAGCAACTCATCGAGGTGATTTAAGTCTATTTTAAAATTCATTTTAAACATGTAGACTCTCGCACTTGCATAATTGATCTCCCTCAAGAATGATACAAGTGATCCCAAGACTCAATTTCAGTAAATTGATAAGCCAACTGTTTAGCTAATTCTTCCGGAAGAACTCTTGGTCGATAGATTTCCGTAAATCCTATCTATAGTCCACCATGATCACAAGATCGTACGAGTGACCATAGTGTTGAGATAAAATAGGTCAATCGGTTCCAACTTACCCGACGTAGAAGGGGTCATAGTATGCCTACCGACGAAGAAGGGACTCATTGGAGTTTGACCTATAAAGACCGTTCTCAATTTTGGTTTATACGAGGAAGATCCCATCAACTAAGTTTTAATTCATTTTAAGTGAACGAATAACTAGCGTCTGTCGTGAATGAATTAATTTAGATGATGGCTTAAAACGTGTGACATGCGAATGTCAATGAAAACTAACTCGTGACCTCTATATATGTCGTTTTTTTCATGCAATAATTAGGTGGTTTGGTTTTAGGCGGAAAATGATGCAAATTATCGTAACAATAAATAAATAAAGTAATGCAATACGTAAATAAAAATTTCCTAGTGTGGCCTATCCTAGTAAAAGAACATAATACAACTTTGGAATCCACCGTTGGACCCGAAAAGCTTGTCTTGATGTTCCATCTTGATCCGTAGGGAGTGAGCATCCGGTCTCCATCTTTGGTCTTCTCAAAAATACAATTAAAATTACAAAATATAAACCTATTTACATTCTAATTAAAACTGTAATTACAAGTGAAAAATCCAAAACGGAGATACAAGATCTCAAAATACAACCAAGACCGTGTTCCATCATTACGGTAACACGTTCTACTAAGGCCACACTAAGTTACAACCGCTTGTAAAATTAAATACGTAATTAAAAGGCATTCACGGCATTCATAAATTACGATAAATAAAAATGCATCAACTAACTAAAAAAAAATCATTCGTGACATAATTCCGTAATTATGTTAAATTTATCCAAACCACCTTTTAATGATTAAAATTCATGTGATAAAACCGCTTCTATCATTTAATTTTAATCCATTATAATCCGTCATTTTAAAGACGCTTTAAAACAACTATATGGTACGTGAGTGAACCGATTCACTATTAAGCGAGTGTACTATATACGTATAAAGTACATATGGAAGCCAAATGAAAATTTAAATCAAAAGAAAACAAATTTTCAAAGCTGTTAAAGACGAAATCCCTCGATCCAGGGACATAAGTGCTCGATCGAGGGATAGGAGGGCTCGATCGACTGAACTGCAAGTCGATCGAGAGGTATGCTAATCAGGAGGTGCTCGATCGACTAAACTGGTGGTCGATCGAGTACCCATATCAGCAAAACTACTCGATCGAGTACGAGGACAACTCGATCGAGCAGAGGTGTTTTGAAAGCAGGTCGATCGAGTACAGCAAGGACTCGATCGAGCAAAAAATTTTGGAACAGGGTCGATCGAGTACAGCAGGGACTCGATCGAGCAAAAATTATACAGAAAAGCCACTCGATCGATTAAAAACATGGTCGATCGAGCGCAAAAAACTCTGGAAAATCCAAAACCCTCGTGAAAACATATTTCGATACAAAAACAATTGCAAATTCGATCAAAATTGCATTAAAACAAATTTGACAATTGACAAAACATGACATATTGTTATAATCTCTGTATAAAACAACAATATGCAAAAACCAAATCGAAAAAGATGAAATTACCGTGTAATACATGACACGGTTTTAAAAATTTCTGCCGTGTATACAGGGCACGGAATTCGAAGCACAAAATCATCGTTTCAAAAACGTTTTATGAAAAACACATATAAAAATTTACGTGGCCTCGCTCTGATACCACTTGTGGGTAAATATCCGTATACTACCCCTATAATTGTAGGACTATAACGTAAAATTTACATGTGAATATTGTCATAAAACATAAAAACGATAAGGAATAAGAAATCAACCTCGGGTCCTTTAAATTGCGGCGTAAAGAACAGAAATCAAAACAGATTTCCTCCTAATCGTTGCACCCAAGACTTTGTCCGAGATATGCCCTTGTGCTAGAACAGTGTTCTCCGATTGCCTTGCAATATAGGGAGAACTGATGTGAGTTTTTGCCGAGATGAGAGATCTCAGGTTTTTCAGAGGAGAATACTCTTCGAAACCCTAGTTTTTCTGCAAATGAATTGTCTAGGTCAAAAGGAGAGGGAGTCTCTCCTTTTGTTTGGTTCGGCTGGACCGAATGCATGCATGGGGAAGTGGGCTTCCACTTCCTCTTAATTCTAGCTCGAGGTCCAGTTCACCAAATGCTTAAATGTATATGACGGGTTTATATTATAAACTGTTATCGGTTATCGGAAATTAAGGCATCAGCTAATAATACGGGTTAGCTGAATTGTTAATTCGTGTCCGACAAAGCAGTATTGTATAATTATTTTAATATACATTTAATTAAATATAAATCACGTATATTTAATTTTACGAATTAACTGGTTAATTCGCCTTAGCCCATGATATTTAATCCGTATTAAATATAATATCTCAACATCACATATTTGACTAATTACTGGTCAAATAACTCGGACTAACTGGTTAGTCAATTTCGGCATCTACATGACAGTATTTCCATACTGTCACGTCTCTCGAACGTATCCTATAGGTGTGACTTTTAGGGACCAGTTGATCACCGCCATCTGTATGACAATAACGTCAAACTTATCTAGCAAGCCAACCGTTATTGATAAACGTGGATCAACTGATAATAATACCAAAGTATGCCCTTTGATCCTTTTAGAGGTTTATAAGTCCTTGCACTAACTGTTAAGGACACCAACCCCAACATGATAATCCAAGTAAGACATTTCATGCCAAATTATATTCATGAATACGAATAAGTAACCCATTTTTTCAATATTTGTCACTTGAATAAAAATGTAAACAAACGGAAATGAACCATTTATAACAAGCAAAAAAAGCATCCAATCATAAATGACTCAATTTAATTAAATAAGTAGAAATGAGAATGAACGGATTAAAATTTCATATTATAGGCAAGTGAGACATTTCATCAAATTTTGAGATACGATAAACAAATGAGAATGAACGGATTAAAATTCACTCATATTTGAGATACGATAAACAAATGAGAATGAACGGATTAAAATTTCATATTATAGGCAAGTGAGACATTTCATCAAATTTTGACTTGAATAAATAATAAATTCCACATTTATAATTAATGTGAGAAAAATATATAAATAAACGATATTTAACGAATTAAGTTACATAAAGCATGAGACGAGATTTAAGTAATTAAAAACAAACACATTTGATTCTAAACAAGTTATCAAGCCCGACTCAAAGTAGAGGACTTGGGCAGTCAATATCACGACCCAACCAACAGCCTTACACGGCTTCACAACTAACCACATACGCAGCCCAAAAACAGCCAGAGACGGTCCACGCAACCACTCATTTCACGGCTGCCAAACAACTTGTAATCAACCCCAAAAACAGTCGCATAAACCGTTACACCAACCATCGAGACAACCTGAAAAAGGCCCTCAAAACAGACCCAACCAGGCCGTGAGCAGCCCTGACACAGCCATTACCCGACTACCTACCACTACCTAAGCAAGACAGCCACCATCAGGACTCAAAACAGTCCACACGACCACCCATCTCACGGCTGCCCGGCGGTCCATAAAACAACCACCAAACCCGTACCAAAAGCCATCCACAAAACGTGTAACAATAACCAAAACGAGACCGCAAGCTCGACACTCGACATGAACCCAATGACCTCAATCACACCGTGACCACCATCAACGCCCTATCACAGCTAAAGAAAACAGAGCACAAGGTAGTCCAAGCTTCGACTCTAACAGCTCTATGAATTCTATTCCGACTGACTAAGAACAGACTCGAAATGGGTACATGAAACCGTAACTCTAGGGTACCATAACAGTCCCAATTTCAGCATAAAGACCGTCTATCACAGCTCCCCAAAACGACACCCAACAGTACCGACCACCTCTATTCCAACTGCCCAAATCAGAGGACAATACTGTCCCAAAACAATCTATTTCAGGCCCTAACATAAGACAAAAATTTACCATTCACATGAGACAAGTAAAGAATCAAACTTTATCAGAAATAAGACATATAAAACGACAAAACAAGACGGAATTTCGACATTTGTCGAGTAACCTATCACCGTTACCTTTAACTCTCGAATTCCCGAGTGAAAACGTCCAAAGCATGAGCTTTCCTTCAGTAATCGCGATCTTCAACTAAAAGGGAGGAAAAACGAGTTGGTTGAGTCACCAAAACCGAGTTTGTCATAAGATGCCCATTTCGAAAATTCAACAAATTCAAAGCTTTCTTACCTTAAAAGAACGAGGGAGGGACGAGGAAGCTAATGGTGCAAAAATAATGGAATTTGGTTGAGAAATAAGGGAGAAAATGGGGATTGAAGAGGACGGAAATGGTGTTGCTGTAGCTGTTGCTTTGTGGCTGCTCTTGTTGTTGTTTTTCGCAGGGAAAAGAGGAAGAAGAAAGGGGGTATGTGGGGTGTAGAGAGACACGGTCCACATTCCATAACAACAATAATATAATTGGACAAAGGACATCATCCATTTACTTTGAGCTCAAGAACAAGTAAAGAAAGGTGTTCTTGCTTGTGCCCATTTCCGTCTCATCACCATTGTAAGAAAACTGTTTTCTCCTCATTCTTGTTTTATCTTATTCATGCACTAGATTCACAAAGACTAAATCGATGGTTAATTTAGATCTAATTAAAATGGGTTTTATTAAGGGGTTAATGAATCCTTTCAAGTGGTATCAGAGCATTTGGTTGTTGCATGCATAATCGGTTTGGTTTTTCCGAGTTAAATGTAACTTAATTAAAACTAAAATTTGTGATTTATAAAGATAAAGCCACTAAATTTTTTTACATGTAATACATTCTGGTCGAAAAATATATTTAGGTCATTTTGATGATTTATGGTATCTTTTGCTCATTTTAAATAATTTTTAGTGACTTTATTACATTTTAGTGAATAAAATGGTATTTAAAATGCTAAAATTAGCTAGACTTAATTTCTGACCTTGAAATTTTTATATGACCTCACGTGCATATCAATACTATATATTAAATCCAGAAACCAAGGGGCTTCAAAGTAATTAAAGAAAGTTATACAAATTTATTATACTATATATTTTTAAATCAATAGCACCATGTGATGGACCCGACTAAGGGATCTCAATGCAAATATTATATAGTTTGGGTTAAAATTAAATTATATAGAAGCTTGATAATTTTCCTAAACATGATCAATTTCCTTAAAATAAAATAATTAATTAAGCTGACCAATTTCCTTAAAATAAAATAATTAATTAAGATGGACAATTTGAAGGAGACTAAAAGAAAGAAGATGTTTGGTAATTTTCCTAAATATTTATAGAAGACTAGAAGATGATAAATTTCCTTAAATTAATTAATTAGTATAAACATGCACACTTATGGTATTAATTATTATCATCATAAATTATATATTAAATTTAAAATCTATGCAATCAATCAATACTATATATTAATTCCAGAAACCAAGGGACTTCAATATAATTAAATAAATTTATACAAATTAATTATAATATATAGTTTAAATCAATATCACTGTGCGATGGACCTGATCAACGGACTTCAACGTAAATATAATACAGTTTTGGTTGAAGTATAAATATAGAGAACACCGGAATATGGTGATTTTTCTTAAATAAACATGCCCCACTTATGCTATTAATTAATATGAATATGTTAATTATTTTAACATAAAAAAATAATAATATAAGTATATTATATTTTGAAAACTACTAAAATGTAAATAAATTAAGCTAGATTTCCAAAAAATATAAAATTACATAATTATTTCGATTTGATTAATTTAACACATACATGTAATATATTTAATTCATATATGTAATATATTTATTAACGTACTAGAAGTAACATCGGATATAATAATATGATAGTAATCACTCATTGGATGCTTAGATAGTAAAAGTAATTCTGTTAGTAGTGAAAAGAATTGTAGTAACATTAGATATAGTTAAAAGTAACAATATTAGCAACGAGCGAGAGTAGTGAAAGTAACAGAAGTAACAACGTGAGTAGTGAAATTATCAATATTTATGTACAAGTAGTGAAAGTAACAATAATTACGGCTGAAGTAGTGAAAATAAAAGTACTAATAATGAATGTAATAAAAGTAACAATACTAAAAACAAAAAAAACTATATATGAACAATTAACTACCAAATCGATTTAAGTAAAATATTAATAGCGTGAGTAGTAAATTTGTCTCATAATTTATTTCATTGTAATTTTAAGATATACTCCGTATCATTGAGAAATGTATTAATGATAAATTTATGAGTTATGCAATTTTAACATTTTTAGTTAATAAAAAATAAATCTTAATGCTAAATAAAGGTAGCCCGGGCAAAGCCGGGCACCCATACTAGTTTACTTATTGTATGTAAAATTTCGTATAAATTTGATTTATTTTGCATGATTTATGATTTTTATGTGATAAAAATGAAATGAATGAGGGTAAAATGGTTAAAAATAGTTAAACTTCAAAACAGGCCATGAAATTTTAGTATTGTCACATGCATGTTTTACTCACTGTGTGTAAAATTTGAGATGAACACGATTAACCTTGTATGATGTATGAATTTTTAGTGTAGAAATGACATAAATAGTGACTATTTTAGCAAAAATAGCTAAAACGAATTACATGGCATGAGAAAATTATTTTAAGTTGCATTTTTATCCCACATATCAGATCTAAAGTTGGAACATTGATTAGATTAATTTTTATATGCTATAGATGTTTTATTTGATAAAACCGATAAATAACAACTATATTTGTCTCGAAATAAATCCGAAAATTTTAACCTTGATTTTTGATATTATGAGTTTCATGGAATTATTCCATAATGTCAAAAATTTAATATTCAAAATTTAAAATTATTGTAATTTAATTTGGATTTATTTCATAAAAGGTATGATTTTAAGGTCTATTATGAGCATGAATGTTAAATCAAGTTGAATTATTGTCAAAAATAGAGTAATGACTAATTTTTGAGTCCTAAGATTTTAGGGTGATTAACTTGGACTAAAATTAGATTTTAGTATTATTTTGTGATTTTAATAAGTTAAAAATCCCAATTTTTCATAAAACTGGAATATATACGATATAAGATTTAAATACGGCGATTTGACACATTAATTTGACATGTTTTATATATATATATTATAATACTGCATATTTCATTGATGATTGTCATATTTTAATTTTTGTAATTTTGAATTATGTAATTTTATCTTAGTATGGCCTTAGTTTTTTAATTGGTATTACCCGTAATGAAAGGGAATATCGATTCGGTTGTAATTTTAATGTGATCTCGCATCACGGTCTTGTAATTTAATAGATTTAAATTCTTATTACAAATGTATAATAGGAATAGCTCTATATTTTTATTATTATTTTGTAGTTCCGGAGTTTCCCAAAGACGGAGCCATTCGGAAAGGAGTTTCGATCAAGACAGTGTTTCCTTAGGAGGCTGTCACTTGAATTTCAAGGGACCATTGGACTTGGTTTCCAAATTTGTAATAGAATATTAGATTTTCTATTTTAGGAAGGCCATACTAGGAAATTTATTTATTTCTTTGCATTTTTATATATATGTTACATGCATTGCCAAATCGCCATAACATCACACGTATATATATATATATATATCTATATATATATATATATATATATATATATATATATATATATATATATATATATATATATATATATATATATATATATATAGAAATAGGATCCTGTGCGAACCTAAAGTTCGGTGCGAACTGTGCGAACTAAAAATCCCAACCCCTTACTCTATCAGCTTTACACACTCCCGTTACTTTCCCAAATAAATCAAAACCCAACAATTCAATTCCTCCTCCACGTCTTCTCCCACACACTACTGACTACCCTCTCCCAATTAATCCGGTGCTTAACTTTTAATCGACGCCGATGCCGGAGCTCCATCAACAACCGTCAACTGCCGATGTTGACATTCTCGACCGACGAGAACTATTTAGACTCGAAATCTGCCGTCAGACCCGTCTCCTCTTCTCCATTTCGAATTCAGTATCATTTCCGACCAACAACCTCCTACGAAAACGATATATATACAGAAAATCGATACTTAATTCTCAAATCGACAAAAAATGGCGATTAATTGTCGAAAACTAAGACGGTCGGGATTGTTGAGTGAGTTGGATCTGATTAGGTTTGACGGTTTTGAGGTGTGTATAAGGGATTATGGGTGGTAGGGGGTGAGTAGACACCGCACATCGGTGGGTTTGACGACGACTGGTGCGAGGGACTTTGAGAAATCAGGGAAATGTAGGAGGGGCTGGGTGCTGTGGTCGGCTGATGTGGACGCCGGTATTGGTGTGAAGTCGGGAGAAGGGAGTAGGTGCTGGTACTGGTGATAGTGGTGGTGGGCGGTGGTATGGTGATGTGCAGTGGTGGGTGGTCTGATGGCCGGATACACTCATTAGTATTGTAGATACATTTGTTAATAAGCCCGGATACACACGATATTACTGTTGGATACACAAATTGGTATGGTGATGTGCAGTGGTGGGTGGTCTTTTATCCCCCGTCGCCGCACTCTCAGGACTCTGACCTTCTCCAATGCTCGTCTTGCGCTTGCCTTGTCCCTCCTGATTACCGCTTCTGCCCCTTTTGTGGCGTTTCCCTTTAATTTTCTATAGAGAATTTCATAGGGATATTTGCTTCTGCTGTTGAATTTCTTCTGTAACTTTTTATTACACTCGCTAGTTTAATGTAATCAATTTAAATTTCACATTTTTAATTCTACTACTTAGTTACCCTCAGTTTTCGTCTTTTCGTAAAAGTTGATTGCATTCATAATATCTCTCACATAAACAACAAATTATAGTCGTAAAATAATGAGGGAGTTGTCTGTCTATATGATTTAAGGTCTTACAAATTCTACTACTCTGTTGTTGATCTGACCCCTTCTCAGTTCTCCCCCAATAATAAGGTATTTAAACCAAGTTTCTATGCTACAACGTTTGTAATTTTATCTCACATTCAGTATATAATTTCAAAATACACAAGCCAAGTAAAATAACGCCATTATAAGAGTTCCTGTTTTATCTTCATTTCGATATTATAGCATTGCTAGTCTCTTCTGCTGCAACTGGGTTCCTAGTTCTTTGAGTTAGCTTTGCATTTCACGATTTCACGATTCCCTCTCAATGGATCACCTTTTCCTTTTCTTATCTTAGCCGAAAAATTCTGCTGCCTGTTTCTCGTGTACTTGCTGGTTTACACATTCTAACTCAGAGCTCTTCGCCATTAACGATTTTTTCCCCTCTCATTTACTCTCCACGCTTCCTTTGTGGGATGCTTGAGCTTCATTCTAGTCTCCTTCAGCTAATCTCGTGACTTTTTGTTTTCAATTTACCAGTACAGGTTAAATCTTGCAGCATACACAATTCCCTATACTTTCTTTCTTAGCTACTGTATTTCTCAAATTCTTTCAACACTTGACCTATGAATCGTCCAAAAAAAAACACTTAGACCTATGCTAAGTAATTAAGACTAATAATGTCTGCTAAACCATCAAAATAAATAGCATTGACCAAGCAAGTTAAATATTCTTTGTACTCATCAAAATAAATAGAAGAAGTTCCAGGGATAGGTAAATAAATTTTAGGGATGAAGGGAATACTACTCAAAGCGTTTTTATAACTTGTCCGGAAATTACTCGATTGAAAGTGACATCTACACGAAATAACTCGGCCCAAAATAATTCAAATCCAAAATGTGTCACCCCAATATTAATCTCATTAAGTTTCTAGATAATCTCGTTTAAATTACTAGATACATACAAACCTATAATTTACTACATACACTCCTTTAAGTTACTAGATACACATGTTTAACTAATTAGATACACTCTTATAAGTTACTAGATACATTTGCTTAACTAGCTAGATGCACGTGTTTAAGTTAGTAGATACATACCAATAGCTTGATAAATACACTCTTTTAAGTTATTAAACACATTTTATCTTTACCTAACTAGATACACTCATTTATCTTGCTAGATACACATATATGGGTAGCTAAATACACCCCTTTAAATTACTAGATATATACCTTTAACTAGCTAGATACACTCCTTTAAGCTACTAGATACGCACCTTTAATTAGCTAGATACATTTATTTAACTTAATAGATATATATATATATGCCTTCAAGTTGTAACCCTCCTCTAAATTATTAGATACATTTCTCTATTATGTTACTTTTTTGCTTCTGTGTATTACATAGACTTATGCATTCATTTGAATGTGGACAAGTCGTGATCACTTTTTTGCATTGGTTATGTATCGCAAATTTCGAAAATGAAATAAATAACAGAATTATCAACGTTTGCTTTTGCAAGCCATATGAGAAAGTTCATTCTTGTATCAAATCTTCCACGTGATCTAAATTTGCTATGTGAAGTTTGTTTTGTTTGAGAAATGCCGTGAATATATTATTACTATGCAGAACATGGTTCTTGACACCTAGATCATAACGAACGTAATGCAAGTAGCAAATTGAGACAATATTTCTTGATGCTGTGGGTAGCAAATTGAGACAATATTTCTTAATGCAGCTTGTTATATTTGGCAGAAAATGTGTGTTGTTCAACTTCTTTTGCCAACCGCAATATGCTGTCATTCCAATCTACTGGCACGAGCATAAGAGCTTGTGTAATCAGGACCGGTAACTCTCCAGACAGTCGGATCGTGAACTGAGATAGACTGATCGCTTTGTTCAAACGTATTCAGGATTCCATATTGGAAGGAGAATCTGGCATCAGGACTAACATGAGGTCTAAACATGCCGGATGAAGCGGATAAATTGTTACCCAATCCACAACTCTCATCCAACAACAAGCTAACTTAACTCGCCCTACCATCCAACAACTCTAATAACATCTGCAAGTAAGAAATATACTATTGTATTAGATTCACACACAGGTTCAAAACACCCAATAAGTATAGGTAAAGGGAATTTTATGTTTCTTGGCCACAAGTTCCTTTCCATTTACATATGGACCCAACTGATCAATCGGGACAAAGTCAAAGTAACTTTGTTTCCGGAATGAATACACCTTCATCTCTGGCTTCCTCGACAAGGGAGTACTCATTTAGGGTCATTTCATAATCAATCATTAAGCACGGTCATGTACTGCTTGTTAGCCACTTTCAGACTTCCCTTTTGATATGTAATATGCCCTCCCCATTTGGAAGGTGTCGTAGAACTTTCTCGCAGGTTCATTGAACATTGTTGCTTGTATTTGAGTACCCTATATGAATACAGAAATTAACAAAAAAACTCAAATCAATGAAAGAAATACTAATGAAACAAATATCATGTAAATTCCGACTCATAACAACAAAACTAATGAGAGGACTTTTTCCTCTTACCAAGTCTCTTTACCAATCGAACACTGGTACTCATTATAACTAACACAAAATATTAACACAAGCACACAATTAATAGAAGCTTGCAAAAATATACGGGCCATGAGGAAAAAAGATAGTAGAACCAATGAAAGCTGGTGGTAATCATCCTTGAGGAGAGTTAGGAGACGGTTCGAGAGTACCGGTAGCACTTACGCCGAGACATTGGCAGGGAATTTCAGACCATTGACACAATGAGAACCTATAGTGCAAAAAAAGTAGAATTGTCCTTAACTGTTCAGGGTCCTTTTATATGGGCCTTTTGTGATCACCATATCATCTACTTCAGTTTTACAATTCTCATAATCATCCTCTGACGTTACAATGGCCACGGTATGCTCGTCGGTTTTAAAGTTGAAAACTGCAAAAAACAACGAAAGGTTAAGAACTCAAGGGGAATATAACATGATCTCTGTAAAAGAACAAGATGTAGTAACCCATACAATTAAAGGGGATGCTACAAACATAAACAAAGAATTATTCTCAAAATGTTCTCTTGACATTAATGGTCAGTTGTCACACGGAACTGCAAAGTGGGGTGGGGGTAACAACGGATGAATATACTCAAGGGAAAATGAAGTCAGCTATCAAAATGAAGTATCGGTTACTGATATATCACAAGAATTAGGGCCAGTACTATTGAAGGTTTTCAAATCATATTGTCTTTTTTAAGGTTCCAGTGGGGTTGGAGTCAGTTTCAGGTTTCAGGTGGCTTCTGCGACGGAGAAAAGTCAGTTTACTGGTTGTACCTGCTAAGAGTAGTGTACTAGCTTAAACATACTAATATAGAAGTACGACAAACTAGCAAACCTTACCAGCTGTACGATACAGTATTAACTCGGTGCAAACAGCAAGGTAAATAGAGGTTGAATGTACTTCACAATATTAGATAGCCATTTTATATCATAAGATATAGTTATGATATAAAATACATCACCACCACTTGGATGAAGCACCATTATAAGTCAAATACATGAAACCAATATGCATCGACGTGTTCAGATGTTTAGCTATGAAAACAACACGATTATAACCGTATCATCAGTATCAAAATGTCATGAGTACAAGTACAACCATCGTCAAAATGGCATGACTGGTATCCTGGTTTGAAATAAATCAAATTAAAAATTGCACATTTACTTAAAAAAGGGTAAAAACACCTTCATACTTGAGCATCCCACTTCAGTTAGTGTGTTGATCTATTGTCGAAAAAATGGCAAAAATATCAACTCATTAGGAAAAAAGAGAAACTAAAAAAAGAGAAAACTGAGGCAACAGTGAATCAGATACAATGAACTGAATTTGCGAATGGCGACCAATCTATGGCAGTGACAGCTCCAGATACATAAGTCGATTTGTGTATCTTGTAGTACTAGCTTTTGTATCTGCGGTCATATATTATGCAACCAACAATCACCACCTCACGACCACCATCAGTGATTAACCGTACCCAGGGCAAAATTGTAGTGAAGGGCAAAGCAATAGAAAAGCAATACACAGGCAAAACATGTTCCTGACCAAACTGATATCCTACAAAGTTCCAACTTGATTGCACCATGTATAAAGACAATCAATTTGAAAGATCATACAAAAATTGTAGTTCACGAATCTTCTTTAAAATGAAAAATAAACGACAACAATGAGCTAAACTTATAACAAAATCATACGAAGAAATAGACAAACTCTCAGGGCACTGCCTGTAACCAAAGTACCTTATTTTATCTTCTTCGTAATCCTTTCACCAGAGTTCGTCTTACCTTGATTCACAGGGCTAGAAATAAACCATAGAAGTCGTCTTAAAAGTACCAGATACAATAAATACACATGGTATTACCATCGGATACACATGGTATTACTACTAGATACACAAATCGATTTGTGTATCCAGTAGTAATACATGTGTATCCGGGCTGATATTTTTTGTATCCACGATCTAAAGATAACTACGACCACCCCACCTGGCCACCGTTACTATCACCGTCAACACACCCGATATTAATTCATGGTATGCCTAACATAGCAAAAAATTTCAATTTGTTTGTGCATCATCCAATTAACTCTATGGAATAGCAGATTAATCTTCCAATTTAATTGAAAAAAGAGTGAATTTCTGAAATATTCCACTAGAAGAACCCTACAAGAGGGATTCGGACTAGTGAAAATCAAGATCTGAAAATCAAAATCCTCAAAGAAAAGCAAATTGAGGGATTTGAATGATGAAAAGATGATCCTAATTAAAGGGAAGGTAAAAGGATGATGCACAAACAAATTGAAATTTATTTGTGATGATTTCAGAAAGGTAGTTGAAGAGCTTGGAGGAGCGTCGTTTGTTAAGCTTGTGGAAGGAAGCAACTCAGCCTCCGTCAGTGGTCGACTTCCGGTGGCCCTGGTGGTCGTCAATGGCCAGAGATGTTAATTATGAAAATGAGAGGGTGGTGCGTCGGTTTTTTAGCTTAGTCGGGTTCACCGGAGGGGTGAGTCGGGTCAGGTGCACCGACGAACTGGGTTCTCCGGCATATGTGAGGTCGACCCTTGGTGGTGGACGCTGATGGTGGTGGAATACAGAGGGGGTAGGTTGGGTTTGTTATGTCGGGAGTTGGAGATCTAATTTGGACGATTGGTGTTTTCAATATAAGGATGGTAGCTCAGTTCGCATAGTTGTACCGCAAACTTTAGTTAGCACATGGAGACGACCATATATATATATATATATATATATATATATATATATATATATATATATATATATATATATATATATATATATATATATATAAATTATGTAATTTTATCTTAGTATGGCTTAGTTTTTAATTGGTATTACCCGTAATGAAAGGGAATATCGATTCGGTTGTAATTTTAATGTGATCTTGCATCACCGTCTTGTAATTTAATAGATTTAAATTTTTATTACAAATGTATAATAGGAATAGCTCTATATTTTTATTATTATTTTGTAGTTCGGAGTTTCCCAAAGACGGAGCCATTCGGAAAGGAGTTTCGATCAAGACAGTGTTTCCTTGGGAGGCTGTCACTTGAAGTTCAAGGGACCATTGGAGTTGGTTTCCAAATTTGTAATAGAATATTAGATTTTCTATTTTAGGAAGGTCATACTAGGAAATTTATTTATTGCTTTGCATTTTTATTTATATGTTACATGCATTGCCAAATCGCCATAACATCACATGCATTTATATATATATATATATATATATATATATATATATATATATATATATATATATATATATATATATATATATATATATATATATATATATATATCGTTTTTCTCTTTGTGTCGATTATAATTATCGTAGTTCACTAATGTAGTTCACATAAAAGTTGATAGATAATAAATCGACAAGACCTTTCACATATTTAAAATTGAGATTAGCCTTTCCAAATATTAGGACCCATGAATCCCTTTGACATTTGGGGTAGATTCGATTTCCCGTGGTACTTTCATTTTTCATCGAGTAAATGGGGTAATAACAAGTTATTACACGCGAAATTTGGTCGGTCTCAACGGGACATGAAGACTAGTCTTATGTTTCGAGGCTAGAGATGAACTTAACGTAATTTCATCGACCGAGAGTTCTAATTATAGAATCGGTTAAGGAGTTAACCCACCGAGTTATATTAGTGAGGGATGTATCAGTTTCCCGTGTCCGAGTTAATATGGATTTGGATCTCGGAATCATTTACATAACTGGGTGGAGGTCATTATAAATGCTAAAACATGCTAAAATGTTTTCATAGATTAACGATGAATATTTCTTTTCCCACTATTTTGTTGTTTTATGTTGTTCTTTATCATTTCTCCTATTAATATACGATATCAATTCGATTGTAACACGAGTCTCCATTAAACCACTATTACTAACGACAAATAGAATCTCTTTCTAAATCCTCTAATGAACCGTATCATAGGTAATAGACTAGCTCCATAGGAATCATTCTATTCCATAGAACTCGATATGAATCGTCCTATGCAAATTTAAGATTAGTATCTTAAAATTCCCTACATACCTATAATCTATGAAAACAAAGAACATATTTTAAAATTCTGGAAAAGTAAAAACTTTAGTTTTATTTTACTTTTTTCGAGAAAATCGTCATTTTTATTAAAATATATCTCTATTACCCAGAAAAAACTAAGCACATATATTTTTTGTATGTCTCATCGTTTCATAAAAAAATAAATAAAAAACATTATATATATATTTTTCATTTCGTAAAGAATTATTAACAAATTTAAGAAAATATTCAGTTTTTTAATAAAACATAAATATTTTTATTCTTATGAAATAATTTAAAATTTTCTGTAATTGATGCTAATTCATTATTTTAAATTTTGATTTCATTGTTAACTTTTATTTTGATTGTATATATTGTAACAAGTGTAATCAATTTCACTTATGTAATATGATAAATTGAATTTATCATGAGATTTTGAGTAAGGGGCTTAATTTCACCTTTTGCATAACTTATGGGGCCTAATTGCTACAATTCAAACTTAAGGGGTTTAATCTCACGATTAGCCAGAGTAATGGGGCTTAATTGCCATTTTCGCGTATATATATATATATATATATATATATATATATATATATATATATATATATATATATATATATATATATATATAATTAAGATCACATGAGTCCACCCTATCTTTTTGAGTCCGTGAGTCCATGATACAATATCATACTTTATATTAAACAATATCACAGCTTATATTTTAAAAAAAAATCGAAAAAAAAAATTGAAAAAAAAAAATTTGATAAAAAAGTCGTGATATTGTTTTGTAATACAATATCACACGTTATACTAAACAATATCACAGCTTACATATTTAAAAAAAAAAATACTTTTTCGAAAAAAAAAAAAAAAATCGTGATATTGTTTTGTAATACAATATCACACGTTATACTAAACAATATCACATCTTACATAAAAAAAAAAAAGAAAAAAAAAAACTTTTTCGAAAAAAAAATGAAAAAAAAAGTTCGAAAAAAAAACCGTGATATTGTTTTGTAATACAATATCACACGTTATACTAAACAATATCACAGCTTACATAAAAAAAAAAAAAAAAAAAAAAAAAAAAAAAAAAAAAAAACTTTTTCGAAAAAAAAAATTTGAAAAAAAAAAATTCCGAAAAAAAAAATCGAAAAAAATTTTGAAAAAAAAAATTCGTGATATTGTTTTGTATAGTGCGTGATATTGTTTTATGGACTCATGGACTCAAATATATAGGTGGACTCACCGGATCTTGCCTCTCTCTCTCTCTCTCTCTCTCTCTCTCTCTCTCTATATATATATATATATATATATATATATATATATATATATATATATATATATATATATATATATATATAGGGTCGGGGTCAGGTGCGAACTAAAGTACGGTGCGAACCGTACGAACTACTCAGATACACAGTATAATACTTTCAGATACACGTACTACTATACTCAGATACACATCGTATAACTACTAGATACACCTGGTATTACTACGAGATACACATGTATCCCGTAGTAATACGATGTGTATCCGGGCCGGTGTTATGTGTATCTACCGCCCCCACCACCACTGAAAACCACACCACCACCGCCACCACCACTAATAATCACACCACCGCCACCACAACTACCACCACCGCCACCGACATATATAAGATCATAATCAAGATCTAGAAATTCAACCCAATCTCGGCATTCAAATTTCCCGTCTGACAACGACAACTGCTCGAGACCTCTATCTAACACCACACCCTCCCACTACCACCAACAACAAAACCCATCACGACCACCCCACCTCAAGTCATCCCCTGCAACAACCCAGAAACACGCCGGCAATGAGACAACACAACGCCAACCTCCGGTCCCACTATCGAGAATCCAAATTTGATATTTTATCTTTTACATCTCAAATAGAATCCAAATTTGACGAGTATAGCTAAAAATTGGCGACACCACATCACCACAATCGCTTCACGCATCCACCGGCAGCAGTGGCGACCCCAACATCACTACAATGAAACTCGGAATCGGAACCCGAGTTGAATCGAGACCAGATCTGATAGCAACCACTGCTAGCCCTTCAATTCGAGCAACCCAGCCTCGATAACCGCCGGAGAGAATGACGAGGCTGAGTATGTCCGGCGTCGGAGTCGGCGAGCTGAGTGAGCGGGGTTAGAGATGAGGAGAGAGGAAGGATAGAAAGATTATATATGTCGGGAACGAGGAGTGATTGGAGTTGAAATGGGGAAGATGGGTGATTGGAGTTGATATGTCGCCGGCGTGTTTCACCGGTGATGACATGAAAAGGGGTGATTGGAGTTGAAATGGAGGAAGATGGGTGGGGGGCTGCTGATGAATGGATAATTAAGGGAGTTTGGTTCACGTGTGTTTTGGTTTTTATGTTAGTTCGCACAGTTCGCACGAGATCCTATTTCTATATATATATATATATATATATATATATATATATATATATAAGTAGTACTTGGTCAAAATTTGTTTTGATAATATCTTCTATGCATCCACGGTTCAAAAGTCTTATTGCTCAAAATTAAACACTTGTCATCTAGCACTTAAGTCATTAAAAACATGATAATGTGAAATTGGTAAATTGATTTATTAGAAATTTTGATTGACCAAATACCACAATAAAGTTCATCCTTGTGAAGGATTAACTAGGAATTTATATGAAGATAAGTCTTCATCAAGTAGAAATTCTTGAAGTGAGTGGGAGCAATAAAAAGTAAGTACATGTCTTAATTGTTAAGGATAGAACTAGGCTCGAAAGAGAAGGTGCTAGACACTAAAATAAAGACAAAACCCAAATAAGTAAAGATCAAGGAAGTTGGTTGTATGACTCCAACATATTCCTTCTTGAATATCAATGACATTGACATTGTATTCTTGCGAATTATCACGTCATGAGTATTTGATATAAATCTGTGAATCATGTTAGAAATTGCCACATTTCAAGATTATGAAATATGGCAAAAGGATGTCAAAACCACCTTTCTAAATGGGTATTTAGAGGAGGAGGTTAATTATAATTACAAAATGTTGTGAATTATATTAACATGACCCATTTTATACACACGTTATTATGAATTACTAGATAATTTATAATATGTAATTTAATTAATTTATATAATGATTAATTGTTAAATATGCATTAATATAATTAATTGCTTGATTACATGCTACATGTAACATATTCTGTGTGACAATTGGCATTTGACAAAATAAAATGGATTTCCATTTTATGAAATGGACCGAAAATGGAAGGGGTTTTGGGGATCGTGGGGGTGTTTATTTTAATTATAAAACTAGACATCATCATAACCCTAAAAGATAGCTTTGCATGCCTATGTTTTAGATAATAGAAAACGCAAAAAGTAAAGGCCATGCATTGGCCTTGGTTCCACCCGGCCTCCAACCGGCACCACCCCACCTAAAAAGAGAACAAGTTTCTCTTATATATTATTTATTTTCATTCATTCTTATGAGATGATGATTTTCTATTCTTCCATATTCTCTCTTAAAAATACATAAATTAGTTTATGTAATAAGTTTTGTTCTTAGATCTAATATCACAAACATATTACTAAGTGTGTAGTAATTTTTATTAGATTAAAATTTAAGGTAAACTATTTATATTATCTAGTTAATAATATTAGTAGGATTTTGGGATAGTCTTGGAACAATTGAAAGGAGGTTCTCATACTATTGGGACAAAGATGATCATCCATTTACTTTGAGCTCAAGAACAAGTAAAGAAAGGTGTTCTTGCTTGTGCCCATTTCCGTCTCATCGCCATTGTAAAAAAAACCGTTTTCTCCTCATTCTTGTTTTATGTTATGCATGCACTAGATTCACAAAGACTAATCAATGGTTAATTTGGATCTAATTAAAATGAGTTTTATTAAGGGGTTAATTAATCCTTTCATTCTCGACATAAAATTGAAATACCACTTAGATATTTCTCTAATATTTTAAACATTAATTAAGTTGTTGTATCAAATAAAATTTTATTTTCTCGAAATTATACTAGAAAACTATAGTTTCGGATCGCATCGGATATCCAAATGTTTTAATTAAAATATCAATATCCAAACCAAATCCAAAGATTTCGGATCAGATGTCCAAACCAAACTTAACTTTCGGATCAGATATCCAAAAATTCGGATAAGATTCGATCAGTTTGGATAATCAGATATTTTGTTCAACCCTAGCATCCATCATACCAATTAATAGATTATAACACCAGTTGTATGGTTTAGATATTGAGTTTTGTACTAAAGTTTTCGAGTTTTGTTTTAAAGATTTTGAGCTATATTGTTAAGTTCTCAATTCACACAGTTAAACATAAAAAAAAAACTTTTGAAAAGTTCAAAAAAATTACACATAAGCTCAGATAAATGTATAGTAGTTGTACAATGCTTAGAGGTATAGTGATATTTGTACCATCAGACATGAGCGGGCTTGAATTTCCAGCTGGTTTTCAGATACTTAATTGCTTAAATCCTAAAAAGGCATGAGCCACACCAACGAGGCCCTGTGGCAACAAAGCGCAAGACGCGAGGTGAAAGTGTAGAGATGCACTGCTTTGAAACAAGTATATAAATGCTTTTTTATAGGACTTTTCACTTGCTACATAAATCTAAAACAAAATAACTGATTCCAAAGGTCAATTCAAATAACTATCAAGCATTAGAGCAATCTTTTTAGATAATTAATTGCTGAAATCCTAAAATTTTGCATGAGGCACACCAACGAGGGCCTGTGGCGACAGAGCGCAAGACGCGAGGTGAAGGTGTGCATATGCACCGTTCTGAAACCAAGTATATAAATGTTTTTTTATAGGACTTCTCACTTGCCGCATAAATGTAAAACAAAATACTTGGTTCCAAAAACCAATTCAAATAACGATCCAGCATAAGAGCAAGCTTTACCGAGTAGGAAAAGAAATCACTATGTTATGGATGTGTCTTGATATATTAGGCGATAGGCGACTATTCCATTTCTCTTACTGTTTTATCCTTTTATTTGATTCAAATCATGCCTTAACGAGACGCTTTGGATACAATAAATTCCTAGACTAGAACCCTTTTTTGGTGAACGGATGTAGTACTTGACTACAAGTACATATGTTCATAGATGGAGTAAGGAGGGTTTTAGCAAAAAAACTCGACTAAAAAAACAAATTCTTTGTTACAATCTTTCATTCTTATCATTCGCCGGGCTCATGGCCATGCCAAGTTACTTATTCTTGTCGTTTTCCGTTCGGAATATCAACCACCCTAGGCTGTAGTCACACTCCACCGCATCACTAACCTTAAATTTTTGGTATATCATTATATTTATTGTTCCAATTGTCGTCTATAAACAACCCAAACAAACCATGTCGTACACAACTTTTTTCAATTTATAATGTGAACTGAGGCATTTTATGATAACTTACCACTCTCTTTGTCAATCAAACGATTTTTCAGCCTTAGACAACTACATACCTCATCAAACACAAAATTGAATCAAATGCATCCACATTTGATAACACGAAGAAAATAAAAGGCTTCGCTAGCTGCTGATCCCAGAGTTGTCTCGTACAGCGTGTTAAAAGCATTTTTAAATAGATAAAAGCCAAAATTTGTGGGTAAGGGGTTGTAGCCCGAGCGAAAAGGGAGCGTGTCAGCATTTTTTGGTACCGAAAACTTCGTGACATCTTCAAAATCATCAACTACACACTAATTATTCTTACCATTTTCTATAATCCCCACACAATACACATTAGGTTTGAATATTAGTAAACTAACCCTAACTAGGCCATCAAATTTCAAACAAACAAACAACCATAAATGGGTTTATGTACATGTCAGGCCGTGACAAAAGTATTTGGAGTTTGCCGAGGAGCCGTCCAACCAATCAGTCCATGCTCGGCGTTAGTTGGACTAAATTTCAAGATTAAACCAATGTGATTTCTAAGTTGCATAATAAATCCCAGAAAACTTAAGGCAATATAGAGACAATTCGTCCTCAAGTCAAATGTAAACAGATTCTCGGAAGAAATTTCATCAAGAAATGTGTCTATTTTGTTTTTTCCCTCTATACCTCAACTTGGGCGCCATATATAGGAGTTTGCAACCAAACCAATAAAAACTATCGAAAACAAGAAAGCGATAAAATAACAAAATACTTAAAGAACTTAACAAATATTTTATGGCGCAAGACAACTTTTCCCATGGCAAAAAGTCATTTGCGCCATGATTTAGGTTACAACCATGACTAATAATCATTCTTGTTATGAACTATGACATACTTGTGGCGAAATTATATTTAGCCACATATTATTCCGTGGTAATTATTTTTTTAGCCACGACTTTACATCTTGTCCACGACAACATATTTGTTTAACCACAAAGCTAGCAACAAACAACCATGCTGAAAATCTCTTTAGGCTTAAATAAAGATATGTTCATGTTATGGGAAGCCTAAAAATTACTTTTTTTTTTTTGAAAAAAGAAATACAAAATTTGAATAAAACTTAACTAAAAGTAGATAATATGAAACAAATTTAAATATAATTTTATAAAATATTTTGAATAATTTAATAAATATTTGGTATTCTTTTATTTAATTTAGTAAGAAATTTTAAACTTTTATAAAATCATACACAGCTAATGAAAATTTTTATCATCTAAATTTTTGATTTTTTTTACAAATCAGAACTTTGTTTTCGGTTTATTCATATCAACAATAATTTAATAAATAAATCTGAATATATAATTTTATTTTTTAAAGTCGTAAATTTCTCTTAAATTGCTTTTTTTTTTGTTAAAAATTTATAAACTTGAATAACATTCTTAAAAGACCGTATCATTTTTAAAGACATAGTATATCAAATTAAATAACTAACATATTTTTCACCAATCATTGAGAAGCTTAAAACTAATATATTGTTAAACTGTTTCATTCAAAAATTGATTTATAACTTTATTTATAAAATATATATAGAAAAACATGAATTTGCGATAAAATTTAACTTGTTAAAAAACAAATTTTGGAGATTTTTTTAGGAATAAAAAAAAAGACAATTGTATTAAAAAAACTGATATTTAATAAAATATTGTTAAAAAAAATCAATACAGAGAATTTTTTTATCGAAAATGAGTGCTAATAGAGAAAAGTAAAATAGAGATTATAATAACAAAGTCACATGTGTAAATAATTTGAAAATTTTGAGGAAAGAATCGCTCAAGAATAACGAAGAGAAATCATTTAATAGTAAACATAAATTCTGTACGACGATCTTTTATGTGTGTTTTTTTTTTTGACGATCTTTCATGTACCCTCGAAGTTTTTGGTTTTCTACATTGTACCCCTCCTTTTTTTATGTTCTATGGTGTACCCCTAAACACTATACATTAGTCTATAACATGACCTTATTTATTGTCTTTGCTAACTTAATTTCTTAAATGACCTATTAAATCGTCTATTTATCATTCCAATTACTCGATAACCTACTCATTTACTTATTAGTTCGTCGAATTACTCATTAACTCACGAAATAGTATACGAAACTAACTTAAAGTTCCAAAAATCTTCATTATTATTTCATAACTCATAACATATGTTTTTAATAGTAGTTGATGCTTATTAAAAGTGATTTATTATGTTTCTCGTATAGAATGGTGATACAACATTAATAAGTCATAATAAAGGTCAAAGTATTGTCGTTTGATAGTGATAAAGTTAATGGAGAGTTAAACGAGGTTATGATGGAAAAAAACTAAGAAGTTTAGGGATACAATGTAGAATTAAAAAAAAGGAGGGGTACAACATAGAAAACCGAAAAACTCAGGGGTACACCGTAGAATATCCCTTTTTTTAAGAAAAAGAGATCAATTCATTAATAAATCGCCAAACGACACTTACAAGAGATAGGTATAATCGAAAACAACAATTCTAATAGAAGCCAAAAGACAAATTTCTCTCGTAAAACTAGGGATCTTAAAACATGATATGACAATTCGGCTCGTCCTTGTATCACTTTCTTCATGTAGCTTTTAAGGGGAATCCTTCGTTTGATTCATTGATGGAGAAAATCTACCTTTTATCGGCACCATAGATCGTCGGCGAATAACGCGTATCAATTGTAGAGTCGTGTGACAAATCATCAACAATTCACTCTTATCTATATTTCCAATAAAACAAAACCCTAGAATGATATAAAGGACATAAAAAACTCCAAAATTGGAGACAGACAAACGGATCTCACCAAAAGGGAGACTTTTATTAATGGATTCATAAATTTTCATACTAATAATTGATAAATAAAACTTGGAACTTTTATGGGGCTTACCATCGATTAATGGTCGATGGAATCCCCGAATTTGATTGTTGGAGGCTAGGGTTTTTAGAGAGAAAAAGGGGGTGAGAGAAAGTAGAGTGATACCGTCATTTAGTACCAAAAATAAATACCTAAAACTACTAACAGAAGTTAGCGAAAGTAGGATCGATCTCAACAAGGAGATGAGAAAATGTCTTCTAAACTAAGTCCGTCTGAGTCACTATTTCTTGGGGGTTTGAAGGTTTGTTCTAATCTATAAAGGTCAAAAGAGAGAAGAGAGTAGATAAACGTAAAGGAGAAAGTTGATAACAAACAAGCAGAGAGAAAACAGCTAAGACAGTCGGTTCACCATGATTCTTAAGAAATGTAGTCTAGGGTCTTAGGTCAATGCAAATTCGATCTACGGGGTAGTGAAAAGGTCCTTCCGGTCCGCTATTCGCCATAAGACAATTCTAACTTAGCTTCCGCCCTCATTAGAATGCCCTAATGTTCATTGCAGGTCTTACCTATTCTAATCTTCCGATCTAGGTCAAGGTATACGGAGGTTAATTATCTAATTGCGTCGACTCAAGTAGACAAGAACAATTATATGCAGCGATTAACAACATATATCTAATTCGCATCAAGTTCTAATCACCTATTCATAATTCCCTTAAAATCATGGCTCCCCTATGTCTTAGCAAAGGGAATTAGCTATGCATAATTATCAAGTAAACAACAACAATACATAAACTAGTAGAAATCAACATAGTGCGAGTCTAAAAGAGAGAATAACAACAATAAAGATTAATTTAAAGAAAGCAATAGATCAAAGCTATTAATTAAGGATTAAGAGTAGAGAGTACCGATTACAGAGAATGAAAATATAAAATTAGGGTTACAAAATACAAAGTTCTCAGAAAGAGTGATAGATAGAGTAGTCGAAGAAGAGAGAGAGAAGGAGAGAGAGATGTTATGACTACCGTCATAATTATATAATCCTAATTACAAAAGGAAATCTCGAAAATTAACTCGAGATCCGCATAAAAGAGAAACTCCCTTGATCGAGTGAAATGAAACCACTAGATCGAGAGGAAAACTTGACAATCTGTTCGATCGAATAAACACACTGCTCGATCGAAGACTTCAGAGAATAGCTATCTCGATCGAGTAGATGAAGAGCTCGATCGAGTGATTCCTGGAGGATAAAGCATTCGATCAACCATTATCAGTAGCAAAATGGATCGATCGAGCTATATAAGCACGAGTGGACTCTTTGATGTCTTCCGAAGCCACTTCACGCATCTCTAAGTGACAAATTCCAATCTCCGATTCTTTGTTCTCCAAAATGCATAAAATTAGGACAAATTCCGGCTCGATTTCGCTCCTTTCTGGTTCATACCTGCAATTTATACAAGACAAACCAAAGTAGACTATACGAGGGCATTTGTAGCTAGATAGCACATAAATAACAAAGAAATGCAAGTAAAAATAATGTAAAAACCTTATATAAAATACACGCATCAAATATCCACAAACGAAACCTTTGCTTGTCTCCAAGCAAACTATGAATGTAACTAAAGACAACTAATGGAACGGGACCAACTCATCAGCTACAAATTGTCCACCCAAACCAATATAATGCAACAACTAACAAAGTGGCAACAAGTAAGTACAAACGAGTTAAATCAATGTCTCAAACTATCGAACCGTCAACCTTGCAAGACTCATAAATATCGGACTCTCACGGGTCCCTCAACACACAAATTAAGCACATGGTGAGTATATCAAAAGGAGATAGAAAGAAGTATAGACACTCACCTAACTCAACCTATAAGAACATGCATACAGTCTAACATGAATATAGTCTCTACAACCGTACATATGCATTCCAACCAACTAATGACCAAAACACATGCAGAGGACTTACATATGGGTAAGTGAGGTAATGGGTAAGAAGGGGCTAAAATGAATTTGGAAATATGGAGTTAGTAGCCAAACTAGTAGCAACAGATCCAAATTTAGAAACACTTCCAAACTTTGTACTCAATATATATATATATCAATTCAAAACAGTGCTAATTTGTAGCCCACAACTCACTAATCACCTATAAAATCATCAACTTCCCATAAGATGCAAATATAACATGTGAGCAGAAATCACAACATAGAATTTTCGGCTCATGATTTTCATAATTTTTCTTTTCTTTTTTTTCATATTCTTTTTTTTTTTCAATTTTTCATAAGTTTTTCTTTCTTTTCATTTTTTCATTCCCTTCGACATATCCACCAACTTCTCAAACCAGATATAACCATATTCCAATGAAACATTCCCAACAGCTACTATTACTAGCTCGGCTAGGATAGGCAGAATTATAGATTGTAGCTATATGGGACAAAATGGGCAATTTGGCTATGTGGAGCTCATGGGAAGAATGAAATAAAGGGAATTGCCTCTCCTAACATCTGTCACCAACCAAAGACCGAATGCATACAGGTACTAAGTAGACTGAATTCATGTTTATGCAATTTGTTGTTACATGCCTTATAGAGAGTACTACTCACATAGTCACATCCTATATGAAACTGGTCATGAATGTCACCAGTTTATCAAGCTCCACTAGTAGAAAAACCCCCTACGGTGGCGGTTATAAATGACCTTTTGTGGCGGTTTTTAGAGATTTAGGGTGCGTCGTTTATCACGGCGTCGTATAAACTTTACGGCGGTTGTAGGCGATTGTTGAACCGCCGCTATAGCTCTTCGATAGTGGCGATTGTTATACAAAACCGCCGTTATAAACTTATATAATACGGCGGTTGTTAGACAAGAACCGCCATTGTAATTCATCAATTGTGACGGTTATTTTCTGAAAACCGACACTATAGGTATTTCAATAATTACTTTGTACCACAACCCACCACGACAAGTTCCCTATAACGTCGGTTGTTGTTAAAGAACTGCCACTAAAGGTAGTTATGGCGTCGGTTGTTAATAAAAAACCGCCACTAAAGGCGAACTAATAGTGGTTTCATATTAAGAACCGCCGCCATTGATTTCTTTTTTTTAAAAAAAAAAAAAAATTATTTGCTACCAAAATTTCGATAGCAACCCCCTACGGATTTGAGAAGCCAAATAGCGAAATAAACAAAAAATACATACAAATGAATTCCAGCCAACATACTTGTATATCATCCGACAAGACAATAATGTCGAAGTTCAAAATTATACATCCAAGTGTATAAATAATCACAAACACATCTTAGTTAATAGACTTGTCAACATTACATATGGAAGTGTCCAGACTGACCGAGGGACAACAAAGGGATTGACGGAGGGCTGAATCAGTATTAAACAAACCTATGGATAACAAATAGTAATGCCAAAGCAGCTACAGTCTTTTCACCACCAGACAGTCGTTCCATACTTCCATATCACGGAAACGCTTTGTCAGAGGCATTGGCGTATATTTTATGCCATATAAGAATGGTTCATCCTCATTTTCCAGATTCAAATATGCAGTTCCGCCGAGAGGATGTGTGATGCTCCTAGTCAACTGTTTGTAGATCTTGTCAATGTTACTTGAGATATGGTTGAAGGCATCCATAAACTTCTTGTGTCTATTCAAGAGAAATAGGGAGATGATCAGGTAACAGTTTTCAGGAACAGAACTTCCTAGAACAAATATTGTTTAATAGTTTGCAGGAATAAGATTGAAACTTTGCTACAGCTCACTCATGCAGGTACTGGAGTTCAACCTAACAATAATAATCCAATTTCACATGTTTGCTATTAGGACATCCATGACACTATAAAACTCTACACCAAGGGAAAGCAGACATTGAAATGTAACCCTTTGTACCTTGTCGGATCTCTGATCAGGGACTCTGAAGCTAAAAATAGCCTTCAATCCAGGAGTAGGTTCGTCAATTGTGATCGTGGTGAAAAACTAAGGGAAAAGGGATGACAAGAGATCAAGGTTAGATTGATCACATCACAAGAGCCTAATATTAAAGAAAATCATATACAAGTCATCTAAAACACAGTGTCGTGGTAGTAAAACTGTAGTATATCTCGGTTTCAGACTTGGATAAACAATTATTTAAGCCTTATCTGGCCTTTTCAGTTTGCACTATGAATGAACCTCAAAATGAGATCTCAATAACCTTGAGAACTTTGATAACGCAGTGTGCTACGGTGTTGCGGCCACCAATGTTAAATATCATGCATATATAGTGCGACACTCCCACAGGTCAATTAAAATACATATTACTCACATTGGAGTTGGTATCAACTTTGAAATTATCAGTATTGTTTTTTGTTTATCATCTTGGCACCAACATCTGCAAAAAGCAACTCTCCCTTTTTTGTCCCAGTAGAAGTGATAGCCTACATAAACACGAAATAAAGAATCTAAACGTGGCTCACCTAAAATAAGCAACAAGCAAAATATAATAGACAACACAGGATATCAGAATACAAACCATTTTGACAACAATGGAGCAGCTAATTTTAATCACACAAAGATTGCGAGAAGCATATCAGTATTTTAAGTATTTTTCTGAAAATTTATACCTGCGTTCCCCATAGTGCAGAGCTGTCTAAAAATATAAACAATAAAACAATATCAAGCATCAACCGTGATAATCCCCAATTTCTAGGGTTTATCAAAATACAGACCTCATAATAGCAATACCAACCTGAAATTTTCAAAGAAACAATTAAGTTTCTCTATTATAAGCGCAAATCGAACCTAAAATAAATAAAAAATCCCCAAGTTCGAACCAAGTATGCAAAACCTAGAAATTTCGAATCGGATGAAGATGCGGAACGGAAGGTAGTGATGTAGAGTGGTGAGGCACAGGGGCTTTTTTCTATTTCGAATCCTAGTTTCCTCTGCCAATAAAAAAAAAGCGTTGCAAATTTCCTCTGTAACTCAAAGATAGTATATATAATACAAACTAATTAACAACACAGCCCCACTACATAGCATCATCAAACACAATTCAACCAAAATGTCTTAAACTCAGAAGGATCCTTGTACCCAAGTCAGTATCTAACCCTATGAAAGCAATTACATAGCATCCTTCAGCTTTCCTCTCCAGAAAATATTAATCTCATAGAAAGAATAAATCTTTGGCAAGAAACCCAATTGGCCATTTCATCATCAAACACAATATAATCAAAATTGTCTTAAACTTAGAAAACAAATTGTTGTTGGAAAAACTTAAAACACACTTATACCGAACTCAGTATCTAACCTCGTTAAGACGAACTGTACAAGACTGGAACGACAATAAAAACAGCAAGGACACTAATTCTTGAAAAAAATTCACAAATATAATCAATAGAATTAGGGTTTGGGACATTCAGTAGTGGGCTGGTCTTCAGCGAGAATAGACTTTAGCCATCACCAAGTATCTCATTTGTAACACAGACAAAATCAATTGAATAGAATACAAGTCTTCCACATAACTCTCCCTTTATGTCTTATACATTAACACTCCTCTTCACCAGTTAAATCAATCCCTTACAAATTCGGCACGAGTCAAGACTCTACTAACTAGCTTAGCTTATGCTGTTTTATCTAAAGAAAAATTTCAATAACAAAAACGTAAGTTCTCAAGAGCACCTTTGAACAATTAAGTGCGAGAAGCAGAAAAATAATTAGTGTATGGGACATGTTTGCATAATTTTCACTTACATATTCAGCATTATTTTATTAGTAGTTGGAGCGGGAACGTCTTTCCTTGAGTTGTCTTAACCAACATATCTGCTTTTTGCCTCTCCAAGCAGTTGAACAAAATGAAACAATAAGAAACTGATTAACAACCAGAGTGAGTGGCTTAGCGAATTGAAGAGGATGTTAAGATGAGGTGCAAGCCTCTTATACATCATCCTGTATTAGGAAAAGTAAAAGTTGAGTTGCGAGCGAGCGAGTAAAAGTCTGAATTCTATTGATTCTACAAACACATAATGTTGGTTTTGGCAAGCAAATCTCAAATTAAAGTTACAGTCTAGTATGGTTGGTTCCACAGTTACATGAGCACGGTAAATCATGAAAAGTTAACAGTTATACAGCCTGTATCACAACATGACCAGAGACGATAATAACAGAAATATTGGTCAAAAAAATTCAGTGAAGCCATAGAATTAAGGAACATAGAGCATATTGTGTCTCCCAGTTGCAAAATATATATATACTCTCAGATACAATTAGAAGCAATCATAATTGTAAGGAAGGTTATAAAGCATCAATAGTCAGAACGGCAATATCACACGATACACCAGCAACTTACAGCATAAACTAATAAAGAGCGAAAGTAAAGTCGTGGGAAAGTCATAATAAGTAGTTAATAACTGGCACCATGATATCAAGTACTTCTAATGATGAGCACAAATTTAAAGAGCAAGTCCTCAGAATGTTTTTAATCAACAAATAAACACTTAAATCACAAATATACAACCAAATATTAATCCATGTTCACTTCAATTAATCCAACTCAAATAATAATCAACACATAAGATAATACTACACAGTAATTGCTCTTAGAGACATTTCAACAAACAAGTGGTGCGCAGTCATAAATCAACATATACACCACGACCCATATGAAACCCAATAATGAAATGGAGATTACCTCTAATGGGGTGAGATTGGGTGATGAAATTAGCTTGTGGAGATGGAAATTGGAGTGGAACTTGGGTGATGATAAATCAATTGAATAATAGGGCCAGAGATTTACCTTGAAAGTATTTAGATCTCCAAGGGAGATGAATGTCGGTGGTCGACGCTGATGGAGAAATGAACGTTGCGGTCGTCGTCGTCGTCGCCTGTGAGGAACCGTGGTAGTCGAGTCGTCGAGAGGGTTCGAGTGTGAGAGTGATGGAGGTTGGAGGACTTCGTGATATAAGGTGAGCAGTGTGAGGGGAGGTGGTTTTAAACGTATTTTGGGTAAATTAAATAGAACCGTCTCATTAATTTTCATGTCGGTTATAAATAAAACCGTCACTAAAGCCTTATATAGCGGTCTTTATGTAAAATTGCCACACCACTTTTCACATCGGTTGTAAATTAAACCGCCACAAAAGCCCTATAACGACGTTTCTTAAATAAA
The DNA here is from genome assembly GCF_048544455.1 of Silene latifolia. NCBI lineage: Eukaryota > Viridiplantae > Streptophyta > Magnoliopsida > Caryophyllales > Caryophyllaceae > Silene > Silene latifolia. The sequence goes on from NW_027413701.1 coordinate 2,744,139, forward strand.
ACCGCCACAAATAGTTTTTTTATTACGTCGGTTTTAAATTAAAACCGCCACCAATAGTTTCTTAACTAGTTTTTGCGTCGGTTTTTATTAGAACCGTCATTATAATAGCGTCGTGATAGGGGTTTTTTCTACTAGTGCTCTAAACCTTAGAATGTAAATGTAGCTTGCCAATATAAGAGTCAAGTCTATTCGTTCTGATAAGTATGAAACAAAAACTCGTAGATTATGCACATTACCATGCCAACAGAATGTTAAGAAAATGCAAGGTAAGGGTAAAAGGACTCAAAGTAGCATAAAAGTTCAACGTTCCGACTCAACCTAAACGCAGAAATAAACGTGAATTTTTGAATGTTTCGAATTTTTATAAAAATAAACAACAATGCATACAGAAATTAAACGTGATAACAGAAATGCAATAAAAACGACATGCAGACACAAATATGGATGCATACCTCCCCAAACCAAACCGTACAATACCCTCATTGTACCAAAAACAGGGAAAGGAATGCAAAGTGAAGAGAAAAGGAGAATACAAGACGACGTGAAGTAGGGACCTCCCCAAATCGACCATGAACATGGGAGGTCATAAAAAACCCAATATCATCGCATCATGCGAGATATAGCAGCAAGACTCGATCGAAAAGGCAAAAGGGTTCGATCGAGTATATTAGATGCCATAAGCTCTCGATCGAGGAAAAGAGACTCTCGATCAATTAGGTGGAATTTGCAGGGACTCGATCGAAGGGAGCATGTGCTCGATCGAGTGGAAGGAGCAGCAGAAGTGTTTGATCGAGCAAGAAAACCTCTCGATTGAACTGTTTGCACAAGAAACCTGCAAAAACGCAACAAAAAGGACCACAAGACTAACAAAAGAACGTATAAGTTCAGCAAATGTTCGTAAAACTAGAGTCTAAGCACACATAAACGAATGCAAAAAGTTTAAACAAAATTACAACAAAAACAGTCCGGGTTGCCTCCCGGATAGCACAGGTTTAAGAGGTCCCGCACGACCTTTTGACTTCAATTAGGTGGCGCATCAGGATTGTCGAAGTACAGAACTTCAACTTTGCCATCCTCATCGTTTGCTTCGTGGTAATGCTTCACATATTGGCCATTGACTTTAAACCTGTTACCCTCAGAACTTTCTAATTCAATGGACCCAAATTTGGTGACGCCAGTCACTGTATAAGAGCCACTCCACCTGGACTTCGGCTTACCAGGAAATAAGTGCAGTCGGGCATTGAACAGCAACACCTTCTGCCCGATATGAAATTCTTAAGGTATGATCCGTTTGTCGTGCCATCTCTTCGTCATCTCTTTGTAGATGCGTGAGCTATCATAAGCATTTAGCCTAAACTCCTCCAGTTCATCTATCTGCAATAAACGGTTCTAACCACACAACTTAGGATCAAATTTTAGTTCACGAATAGCCCACCAAGCCTTACACTCTAACTCAATAAGTAAATGACAGGACTTCCCATAAACTAATCGATATAGTGATGCACCAATCGGCGTTTTAAAGGCAGTCCGATGAGCCCATAATGTGTCATCCAATTTTAGACTCCAATCCTTCCGTGATTTAGAAACTACCTTAGCCAAAATCTCTTTTACCTCCCTATTAGAAACCTCAACTTGCCCACTAGTTTGGAGATGATACCCCAGACCGCGTCGATGTTGGACACCGACTTTAGACAATATAGAAGTAAGTTTCTTTTCTTTAAAATGCATTCCCCCATCACTAATGACGACCCTAGGGACACAAAATCGGGGAAAATAAATCTTTTTGAATATTTTAATCACAGTCTTGGCATCACAATTAGGTGAAGCAATCGCTTCCACCCATTTAGACACATAATCTACGGCTACCAAAATATACCCATTACCTTTGCTAGACGGAAAGGGTCCTTGGAAATCAATGCCCCAGACATCAAAAACCTCGACCTCTAGAATGCCATTTTGTGGCATCTCATGTCTCTTAGATATGTTTCCAGAGCGTTGGCAAGCATCACAAGCTGAAATAAACATTTTAGCATCGACAAATAAAGTACGCCAATAAAAACCAAACTAAAGTACCTTAGCCACGGTGCGCGACGGACCGTGGTGACCACCATAAGAGGATGAATGACATCCCTCTAATATTGCCTTGGTCTCCCACTGCGGAATACACCGTCTGTAGAGACCGTCTGCACATTCCTTAAATAAATAAGGATCATCCCAGAAGTACTACTTAGCGTTATTGAGAAAACGCTTCTTCTGCTGATAAGAAAGGTCGGGTGGCAGCTCGCCACTAACAACATAGTTAGCCAAATCTTCATACCATGGATCATGGTTAGTATTAGAAGACAAAATAGCAAATAATGAACCATCGGGAAAAGAGACATCAATGGGTAAAGAATCCTCTCCCTCCTGCTGCGATAGTTGCGACAGATGATTAGCTACTACGTTCTCTGCACCCTTCATATCTTTGATCTGAAATCAAACTCCTGAAGGAGGAGTATCCATCTTATCAGTCGTGGTTTAGCTTCCTTCTTAGCAAGAAGGTGTCTCAATGCTGTATGGTCAGTAAAGACAGTGACTTCTGACCCTATTAAATAAGAACGGAAATTTTCTAGCGTATAAACTATAGCTAACAGGTCCTTCTCAGTAGTGGTGTACTTCACTTAAGCCTCATCCAGAGTTTGGCTAGCATAGTAAATTGCATTCAAGGCTTTGTCTTTCCGCTGGTCTAGAACCGCTCCTAGTGCATAATCACTAGCATCGCACATAATCTCAAATGGCAAGTCCCAGTTGGGAGGCTGTATAATCGGTGCTGAAATCAAGGCATCCTTCAACCTGTTAAAAGCAGAAAGATAATCATCAGTAAATGCAAAGGGGACGTCCTTAAGCAATAGATGTGTAAGTGGTTTAGCAATTTTTGAAAAATCCTTAATAAACCGGCGATAAAAACCGGCGTGACCAAGGAAGCTCCTCACTCCTTTGACATTAACAGGAGGAGGTAATTGCTGAATCACTTGCACCTTTGCTTTATCAACCTCAATGCCCCTGTCAGAACCTAAGTGCCCTAAGAAAACTCCCTCATTGACCATAAAGTGGCACTTCTCCCAATTAAGGACAAGATTAACCTCAATGCAGCGCTGCAACACTTTATCAAGGTTAGATAGACAATTAGCAAAGTCACTTCCATAGACACTAAAATCGTCCATAAAGACTTCCATAATAGACTCTATATACTCAGAAAATATCCCCATCATGCACCTTTGAAAGGTGGCAGGGGCATTACATAAATCAAAAGGCATCCTACGATAAGCAAAAATACCCTGAGGACAAGTAAAAGTAGCCTTTTCCTGATCGTCTGGATGAATAGGGATCTAAAAGAACCCTGAGTATCCATATAGATAACAGAAAAACTTATGAGAAGCTAACCTTTCTACCATCTGATCAATGAAAAGAAGGGGAAAGTGATATTTCTTTGTGGCGGCATTTAGCTGTCTGTAGTCTATGCACATCCGCCAACCAGTCACTACTCTAGTAGGTATCATTTCGTTTTTATCATTCTTGACAACAGTAGTCCCTCCTTTCTTAGGAACTACCTAAACTGGACTCACCCACTTAGATTGACCAACAGAATAGATAATACCTGCATCGAGCAGCTTCATTACCTCAGCCATCACAACATCCTGCATCTTCTGGTTCAGATGGCGCTGACCCTGTCTGCAAGGCTTGTGATCTTCCTCAAGCTCAATTTTGTGCATACAAATGTCAGGACTAATGCCCTTAATGTCATCCAATGAATAACCGATGGCCTTCCTATTTTTCTAAGGACAGCTAACAAAGCGGTCAGCTGATCATCATCCAATTTAGCACTAACAGTGACTGGATATTGCTCTGTATCATCTAAAAATGCATATTTAAGATGAGAAGGAAGAGGCTTACGCTCAGGTACCTTTACCTCTATGGCGCAAAGAGTATTTATCATTTGTTCCACTCTCTGCCTCAGCGTCGGTGAGTTCACGCTCATCTAATGCAGCTTCAAGCAAATCTAACATAGCATCATTGTTCTCTGGGTTATCTGCACACTCATCTAAAAGCATTAAAGCTTCCAGTGGATCCTTTATAAAGGAATCCGACCAGAACTCATAAACAGACTCGTCAAAAATATCAACTGAATAACAAGTATCCTCTATCATTGAGCGAGCAAGTGTATCAGCAGGCAAACTAAAAGTGATCGCATCATCCCTCACTACAAGAGTCAAACGCCCTTGTTTGACATCGATAATGGCCCCAGCTGTACATAAGAATGGTCTTCCTAGTATAATTGGGGTCCAGGTATCCTCAGCTATGTCTAAAACAATGAAATCCACTAGTATAAAGAACTTGCCTACTTTAAAAGGCACGTCCTCTAAGATACCCAAGGGTCGTCTAACAGATCTATCAGCCATATGTAATGTGATGTTAGTCATTTTAAGATGACCCATATTAAGTTTCTTGCAGACAGAAAATGGCATGACACTGACACTGGCTCCTAAATCACAAAGAGCCTTATCTATCACTTCGTTTCCTATGGTACAGGTAATAGAGAAGCTACCCGGGTCTTTCATTATTGGTGGAGCTTTATTGAGAAGTAAATTACTAGACTCTTCCATGAATGCAACAGTCTAGAATTCACTAAGCTCTCTCTTACGCGTCAAAATGTCTTTCATAAATTTTGCGTAAGTGGGTACCTGGGTAATAAGTTCAGTAAAAGGGACGGTTAGCTGAAGGTTCTTGACCACATCCACGAACTTACCATACTGTCGCTCGACCTTAGCATCTTTCAGACGTCCCGGATAAGGAACTCTGGTAGCAATAAGCGGGCCTGCGACTTTCTCTTTACCTTTGTCCGAACGTGTCATCTCCTCAGCAGGGGAAGACGACAAAACAGCGAAAATAAGCATTGAAATAGAGCTTCTGCTGGCACAGGCATTCGATCGAGCATTGTTTCCACTCGATCGAACAATTTATTCAGGAAAAATACTCGATCGAGGAATGCATACCTCTCGATCGAGTCCATCAAATTTGGCACATTTCGATCGAGGGCCTGAATCACTCGATCGAACATTGTTGTTGGGCAAATTAATCGATCGAGAAGAATAACCTCCTCGATCGAATTCGTCAGTTTGAGCTTCTCTCGATCGAACAGTGGGAGTGTTCGATCGAGTACCTTCAGAGGATATATCACTCGATCGAACAGAAGTGTCATTTGATCGAGCCACTTGGCGATGCTCAGCAGGGAGTCAGGGACATCGTTAATTAACACCTCCAAAACAATTTCCGGGATCTCGCCACCAGTTATATCATCATCTCCCGGCATTTTTGGTCCATCATAGGTAAGACCGCTTCAGAGATTTATGGCATTGATCGGGTCACATTGTGGTGGGTGATTCATCGGACTTTGCACAGATGAAATACGCGCAGCTTGGTCTTAAAGCTCTTCTATAGCGTTGTCGTCTTTGTCAGACTTCCTTTCAAACTGAAGTGTTAAATTCAGCATCAAAGACTTCAACTCTGCAAGTTCTCCAATTTTAGAGGGTGAATCAACTTGTTGTTGCATTGGTTTAGAAGGATAAAGGCACTTGTGACGGTCAAGTCTTCATTTAGTTTAGAGAACAACACTCCTTGCTTGAATTGTCTATAAGCACGAACCCGCTCCACATCCGCCATACAAGTAATAGGGTTGTGTCCCTCTGTACCGCATCTACCACAAATCACCTCTTGCTCAGTTATGGCATAAACTTGTTCGCGCACACCTGGAGTTTGTAAAATCTCCGAATTGTCTAACCTTCCACTGGAACTTTCCGCCTCAGCTACCAAAGACTCATTTACGTGCCTACCGCATCTGGGATTTCCATATTCAGCTACGTGAATGGCCATTTCTTCAATAAGATGCCATTCTTTATCATCTTCAACATTTTTCTGGAACCTCCCTTTTGCAGCGTTGTCTAATATGGCTCTCTGGTCAGGATATAACCCATTGTAAAATTGGGTACATAGGAACCAACGTTTGAAGCCATGATGAGTCACAGAACAAAGAAGCTTCTTGAACCTAGTCCAAGCTCTATTCAGATCTTCAGTAGGCAATTGTTTAAATGCATTTATTTGGCCTCTCAACGCATTAGTGTGCTGTGGTGAAAAAAAAACTTATGTAGATGGATAAAGCAAGGGAATTCGAGTCAGTACCACTGACAACTTCCCTGTCCAAATCTCTCAACCATTCTCGGACATCATCGGTCAAAGAAAAGGGAAAAAGAACTCCCTTGACCCTATCCTGTGTCACCCCAGTAGCTAAAGGAATGGTGGAACAGTACTCTGTAAACAGCTCTATATGCTTACATGGATCTTCGCCAGGTATCCCCCTGAAGAGATTTCTCTCAACCACCTGTATATAAGATAGATGGATCCCAAAGGTCCCTGCATCTGTAATAGGAAGCAAGAAACCTTTAGGCAAGGAATCGACCATTGGTTCTGAGTGACTGGCGATGTTAGGCATCTCAGCAAGTAGAGTCTACAGAAGGGCAGGTATGACAATGTTCTCATCTAGAACAAATTTCCTGCAACACTAATAAAGCACTAGAAAGAATATGAGATCAGTCACAAGGAACAAATTTCTTGAGACGAGAGACAGACTTAAAATAAGCAACAAAATTACGACAACTCCCAGGCAACGGCACTAAAATTTGATACCGTCATTTAGTACCAAAAATAAATACCTAAAACTACTAAAAGGAGTTAGCGGAAGTAGGGCCGATCTCCACAGGGAGATGGGAAAATGTCTTCTAAACTAAGTCCGTCCGAGTCACTATTTCTTGGGAGTTTGAAGTTTTGTTCTAATCTATAGAGGTCAAAAGAGAGAACAAAGTAGAGAAAAGTAAAGAAGAAAATTGATAACAAACAAGTAGAGAGAAAATAACTAAGACAGTCGGTTCACCATGATTCTTAAGAAATGTAGTCTAGGGTCTTAGGTCAATGCAAATTCGATCTACGGGGTAGTGAAAAGGTCCTTCCGGTCCGCTCTTCGACCTAAGATAATTCTAACTTAGCTTCCGCCCTCATTAGAATGCCCTAATGTTCATTGCAGGTCTTACCTATTCCAATCTTCCGATCTAGGTCAAGGTGTACCGAGGTTAATTATCTAATTGCGTCGACTCAAGTAGACAAGAACAATTATATGCAGCGATTAACAACATAGATCTAATTCGCATCAAGTTCTAATCACCTATTCATAATTCCCTTAAAATCATGGCTCCCCAATGTTTTAGCAGAGAGAATTAGCTATGCATAATTATCAAGTAAACAACAACAATACATAAACTAGAAGAAATCAACATAGTGAGAGTCTAAAAGAGAGAATAATAAAAATAGAGATTAATTGAAAGAAAGCAATAGATCAAAGCTATTAATTAAGGATTAAGAGTAGAGAGTACCGATTACAGAGAATGAAAATAGAGAATTAGGGTTATAAAATACAAAGTTCTCAGAGAGAGTGATAGATAGAGTAGTCGAAGAAGAGAGAGAGAAGGAGAGAGAGATGTTATGACTACCGTCATAATTATATAATCCTAATTACAAAAGGAAATCTGGAAAATTAACTCGAGATCCGCATAAAAGACCAACTCCCTCGATCGACTGAAATAAAACCACTCGATCGAGAGGGAAACTTGACAATCTGTTTGATTGAATAAACACACTGCTCGATCGAAGACTTCAGATGATAGCTATCTCGATCGATTAGATGAAGAGCTCGATCGAGTGATTCCTGGAGGATAAAGCATTTGATCGACCATTATCAGTAGCAAAATGGATCGATCGAGCTATATAAGCACGAGTGGACTCCTTGATGCCTTTCGAATCCGCTTCACGCATGTCTGAGTGACAAATTCCAAGCTCTGATTCCTCGTTCTGCAAAATGCATAAAATTAGGACAAGTTCAGGCTCGATTTCGCTCCTTTCTGGTTCATACCTGCAATTTATACAAGACAAACCAAAGTAGACTATACGGGGGCATTTTTAGCTAGATGCCACATAAATAACAAAGAAATGCGTGTAACAATGAGGTAAAAACCTTATATAAAATACACGCATCATAGAGAGAGAAGTTGTTTTTCCTTTGTTAGTCTTTGAAATTTTGATTAATTTGTTTTTACTCTTAAAAGTGACCACCTTTTGGTTAATAGTGATCATTTTGAAAAAAAAAATGGTCATTTTTTAGTAAGAAAGATGGTCATATATATATATATATATATATATATATATATATATATATATATATATATATATATATGATCTTGTGCGAACTGAAAGTTGGGTGAGAACCTACGAACTAAAGCAAATACTTTCAAATTAATAAAGTTAAAGACTCATGTGCTGCACTGACACAAACCAACAAAAAGACTAACCCCACACCCTGTCCTCCCCCCATCGACTAACATCACCGTAGACCATGCTCACAACCCGCGGAGTTGCCACCGTCATCGGCTCTTCCAACCACCCCTGCGACGACAATGCGCCAGCCACCTAAATGGCCCCATTTCCCTTCGTCGGCAATCGTGATATCCTTCTCTCCTCCCCTATTTGTCTTTTCTTTTCACCCCTGCGCAGTGAACGGAGCTCGGTTCGTCGATTATATTCCACGACAATCCCCTCGACGAGCTTTGGTCATCCCATTCACAGTAGGTCATCCCTAGCCGCACCTGATCCATCATCTTTATTTCCTCGTCGTATGCCCATATCCATCATCACTAGTTAACGCAGATTAAAAATGCTGGCGACTACTTCTCTATTCTTCGACGCATCTTCTCCCCTCCCCATCTTTTCGGCGACATATGGCGGTGGTGGTGGGAGAGTGTTATGTGCACCGTCAAGACCATTCTAGATGAATTACTAAACATTGATTATGTTATTTATACTGGAGTTCATGATGCTTCTCCGAATTCTTTATTTTCTCGGGCTTCTGATCGTTGTGATGTCATCTTGATTCCCCCTTCTAAGGTTCCTAATTTTCTCAATCTCTTCTAATTTTTGAGTTTAATTTGCTGGGTACTTGATTTATTTAGTATTTCAAGTGATCAATTCAGAATCGTTTTACGGTGGATGGATGGGTTGATTTTTGTTTATGGGTTTCTATAACTTGGTTGTGCTCAAATATGGCTAATTTTTTGAATAATGACGGAACTAATCGAAATAATTTTATCATCAGGCCTGAAATTAGGAATGTTAAATTTATGAGCAACCTTGATTTAACATTAGGGTGGTTCTTTAAGACGAGACACTTGCTGCATACAAGGGTACTTCACAAATCTCATTCTGGATTAAAATTAATCGTTATCTTCCGAGCTTGCGTAATACAAAATGTTTGACTTTCCATATGAGATCAATTTTCTGTTTTGTTTCATTTTTCACTTCATTTAGTGGAAATGATATTAAGATTGGTGGATGGAGTGTCAAAGGGGAAATAAAAAGAGGAATGTGGGCATCAGGCAGGTCGTCGGCACCGCCTGATATGGCAGGTGACTGGCTTGGGTGAAAATGGGTGCCAATGATGGTTGGTTGATGGATGAAGTTTGTGTTAGTGGTGGTCGTAGGGTGGCATTGATGTTAGCTCGGTAAGTTTTTACATGTCAACTTATTATTTAGGACTTTCTTATGTTATTGCATTGGCAATTGAATGGGTTAGCTGCAACTTCGTTTGTTCAAGAACAATGATAATGCTAACTACGAATATGATTATGATGATGAGTTTGATGAGTATGAGGATTATTTGGATGAGGATGATAAATGTCAACAAAAAGGTTTTGTAATTATGTTTTAATCTCATGTGTTGTTGTTTACCATGAACTGTATGTCTTGGAATTCGCAACCGCTTATTCTTTGCTTGTTTGTTGATTATGTGATAAGTTGGAAACTTGAATTCATTTCCAAGTGCTGGAGTAAACATACTTTCATGACCAACTTATATTCCATTTTACTGAATTACTGCCATGTTTGTAGGGAGAAAAAGATTTATGTACTGCATTATTTGGCTTCTTGTATAATTAGAACTCCCGGAGATTATATAGTTGCTATTGGGCAATGCCATTAGGCTGTGTAGTAATACTTTAGACTACTTAGTGTTTCTTTGGAGATGAATACTTGGATTGGTTAGGTGTCATTCCATCATGGTAACTTGTTTTCCTGTGATATCTAGTGTTCTTATTTCTGCACGGGTAAATTTGACTGTAATGCTCTCTTACTAAACCTAATTGTTGTGAACTTGAAATGAGTAGCAAGAGTGAGGATGGGCAATCTGTTATTTTCAGCTATAAAGTTAACATTATGTTAGCGTTTTCAAATATCAAGGTGTTGCAGTTCATAAAGTTTGGTTTATTAGCAAATGTCACTTCAGTTCTAGAGTAACTTTTTATTTCCCTTTACCTCAATAACAACTCCAATTTGTAGGCGAAGCGTGACTCAGGACTCAGAAGGCAGTTAAGCTTGGAGTATGGTAGTGTTCCATCTTATGTATGATAATGATGAAAATACGACCTATTGTGAGATATGTGGCATTTTCCTCCAACCAATACTCGCTGTCCATGCTAGATCAGCGTTTCCTGAAAAAGATAGTCGTACTTGTTTGTTTATGGGAAAGTGATATGATGTTGTTGTAACATTGAGGTGCAGATGGAAGACGCTTGGACATTGTTGTCCCAGGAGAAATTAGTTATTGGTGAGATATTGCGAAGATGACGAATCAACTCGAGAGGATGAGAGCCTTTCATCCGTATCCAAGATCAGTAAATATATTGGTGGTAAATCCCAAGGGGCTAAGCCTTGTAATACAAGTGTAGTAGAATTGAGGACCCAACTTCTACCACTAAAAAGGCACCTCAAAAGGGTAAGATCATTTTGTGCTTCTACGGAATAGTCCGAGACAGAAACATAAGTTTTATGCTAGGATTTATTTGTTGGCGATGGAGAGGCCTATCTTGCCGAGTGAGGTTACTGGTGATGTCGTCTACATCTTCTGAGGATATAGCTGATGGCGGAAATGGGATTCAGCTCGTAGTTGGGTTGCAATGCTTGACCGTCATCAGGAGTATATATTATACTCGTACCGATGATGAAATCGGCATTGGAACTTGATAAAGGAGCACCTCTAATAGGAAGTCTATGATATGAGAAATGATCTAATGTACCCACTTCACGATGATGATGATGATGATAATGGTCATACTGCCTACCAACACTATTTACTTTGCAACTTTAAATAATGTAACTTTAAACTAAGATTACATGGCATGTTTTTATGTTACTTTTGAAGTTAATTAGCCTTATCATGTTGTCAAAAGGTTCACCCGACATGGCAATAAAAATCATAAACCTGGCTTGGTGGAGCGGCAGAGTAATGCAAGTGTATATGTCGTTGGTCGAAATGTGCCCGTCTATGTAGTTACCGATTCACGAGTCAACGATATAAAATGAATTGAATCTTATTTTATGGTTAAAATGTTAAATTAACATAAAATTTTCGTCCTAGTTAAGAAGGATATTCATCACATTTCGGTCATGTTAGATACACTCATTTAGATTACTAAATACAGTCTTTTACCTTGTTAGATACACTCCTTTATCTTCCTAGATACACATCTTTGACAAGCTAGATACACAGCTATGTGTAGATACCCAGTATCTGTCGAATCTCCAACAAACACCCGATGATTATCGGGCTACAATATGCTTAGGATTCATAGCGTTTGATCGACAATTTGTGTACAACTATACGTCGGAAAATTTTAAACAATTTCGAAAATAAAACATTTCAAAACTCTTCAAAAGTACCTGGAGTGTTTATGAATGACGACAGGGTCGCAATGACACTAACTAGAGTCAAAACCAACACCGGACCATAAACCGAATCAAAATTCAAATCCCGACTCCAACAACGAGTCAAACCGATTCAAACGCCAAAAAACAAACTTTTCAAGACTTTGATGTTAAGTATTTCCCAGAATGCTTCATGGTCAAGTACAAATCAAGCTCATCCAAACATAAGTGTAATACTACGGTTTTATAAGTCTCTGGGTACTCTATCGAGTGGACCTTACTCTGTCGAGTAAGGGTGTTTTGGATTTTAAAACAGTAGTCTGCCTGTAGGATACTCGATCGAGCATCCTGGGTACTCGATCGAGTAAGTGGCACTCGATCGAGTACGTTGGCTACTCGATCGAGTAGCTCGGTTTACGGGTAATATTTTGTCGGGTTTTGTTAATAATGCGAATAGGTATATAAAGCTTTCCGTCATCATCACTAAACACTTTTACCAAGCTTAATTACTTCAAAAGAGATTTCAACCTACGTACTTCGCATCTTTCACATTATTGACAAATCCCGGAGCTTGGGAGGTCGGAATCTATCGTTATTTACATCCTTGTGATCCTTGCGTCGAGGGTAAGATCTACGTACCGATTTTATAGTATTTTATTAAGATTGTTTAAACCCTAATTTGGGGATTTGGGGGCTTTGTTGGTTTTTATGATTGTTAGTAATTATGTGATCATATGTTAGGAGGAGAATTCGTAGAGGAGGCTTTTTGATAACAGCTGTTGAGATCGTCTGATTGTTTTGCATTCCAGGTAGGGTTTCTCTACTCAGTATTATTCACATACATGTTGATTGTGATCTATGTTTGTTGAGTATTATCATACGAGTATTGTGACGGTTGTGGAATTGTTTACTGCTGGTAGTTATGATTGATTGTATCTGTCCGTGGTATTCGAGGTGCGTCCCTGGCTGAGTGGGGTCACTTGCGGGAGTGGCTTCACGCCCATTATTCGCCTTCTGTGGAACCCGCCACAGAAGAGATGTGCACATTAATGGATTTGGGTTATTCGCTCTATGGTATGAGCGGGGCTTAGGTGGGAACGGCTGCGGTCCCCTACTGGCGGAGTGAAGTAACCTGTTACGACGGGTACTCTGGCAGGACTACACACTTTAGTGTGTAGTCAGTGATGAGGAGTTGATTGTGGAGTTTGGGTTATATGACGGTTGAGATATGTTGGTTTCTGTTTTATAGTAGTTGTATATGTATGATTGTGTGAATAGTACTGACCCCGTTTTATTGTTTTAAAAACCGTGGTGATCCATTTGGGGATGGTGAGCAGTTGTTGAGCAGGTATGAGTTAAGACATATGGGCTAGCTGGGATGTGTCACCTTCAGATGATAGAGTCTTCCGCTGTAGCTTGAGTAGTTTATCAGACATTTGTTTAGTTGTTTAGACAGTTGGCTTATAAACATGTAATCCGTTTTTAGCAGTTTGGGTTTTGGATTGTATTCACTTTAAACTTTATATTATTTAAACGTTGTTTCTTTATTGTCTTTTGATTATCATTGCCTCGCGAAACCGAGATGGTAACAGCTTTATACCTGAGTGGTCCTAGTAAGGCACTTGGAGTATGGGGGTGTTACAATAAGATAGAACAAATCATGATTACATTTGCGTGATAGTGACAAGACACCTCGAAAACCCGCGAATTGGCTCGCGCCTCTTCGAGCTGCCCATGCAGCCACGTCGCTCAAAACGCACATAACCACCCATTTCTCTATAAATATTCCTCAAATGCCATCATTTGAGAGTTACGCGAGTGTCCGCCCCCTCATTTATCCCTTAAAATTCTAGACTCGACTGCTGAAGTCACAAACCGACACGTGTTTTCGACCTACCGATCAAAAACATAAGCCTTACACATTGTTTGGTACCGTCATCGTGCATTAAATCACTTGACCGACCATCTCGACCAACTACACCATCACTAAACTTAAAACACTCTTTTAAATTGCTAAAACAGTTTGCAAACCGAGTTTTCTTACCAAACAAGTTGATACACTTTCGTCGTTTTCTCGTCTCAAGCCTACCATGTAAGTATCAGGATGTAAAAATCCTCTTCTATCATGTTTTTCATTTGTTTCATGACTATAACATGCTAAAACATGCATAACATGGTCCAATATGGGATGAATGAGCCAAAGCCGGATTTTTGGCTGAGACAGGGGCTGCTTGTATAGCAACAGGGATTGCACCTAAAGCCCCTCTCAGGCCTTAATCTAGTCGTGTTTGGTTTCATCTTCCTCTTTATTTAATTTCATATTTGTAATCGGTTCTTACCATTTCAAATATTTCAAATCATTTTTATGATAAACCTTTAACCATAAAAAAATTTTCATCCTTGGTTCATAATACCATGGCGGTTTAATCCGTGTTTCGGTGATAATATATGGTTAATTACATTTTAAAAGGTATTTTAAAACCTTTTATTTCATTTCTTTACATTTTCAAAACAAATGCATTAGTCATAAGTACAAAATCATTCTTGGTTCTAGATACCATGTCGGATTTTAACCCGAATAAGATGATAAACATTGACTAATTATAAACAAATGAACTTAAAACAATTAGTTCATAATCATTTTCAAAACTATTCATGTCAAGTTTACAAAACCGAACCCGACATCGAATATTGTCAAAACAATAACGATTATTCAAGTCTCGTTCTTCACATCAACACAAAAGCGGTTTAAATAACCTTTTCAAATCAAGACGAGTCCAATGCCACTCATTTTCTTATTTTCAGATTAGGATTGGCCTGTTTGCATCGCCGGATGGCTCACGCCTATATAGGTTGCCTGATGCAGACCCTGTTTCCTTCTAGCACTTGTCTAGGACGATCCCGACTTCGGTTAACCCGAATACAGGACAGATCAGATGACAAATCTGCCCATTTTACATCACATTTGCAAAATGCCTTACTAAGACAAATGGATCACGTTATGCACCATAAACCTAACTCGGTAAATGGATTTTTAATTTCCGTCTTGCATGCGCATTCATTTATTTAAACCGTTTTATCAACTTTTGCATTTAACCAACCAAGATCGATCAGTAGAGGCCGCTACCGCGGGCGGGATTGGGTGTCTGATTAAAGGGCTTCTCAATACGTACCTTCACCTCTTACTCATAAACTTTGGATAGTGAACGACCTTATCCAGGGCGTACGAGAGTCATTCTAGAGATAGGATGCTAAAGAGGGACGACTCCTTATCTTTAGTACCTATGTCAAACACCGCTTTTTTGCGTTGGTTGACCTAGGTATAAAGTGGATTCGAACAGGTTCCAAGCATCCCACAAATGCTGGGTGGTGACTCCGAACATCTCTTGCATCGTTTCGAGACCCTTGCCGAGACGAAACCGACCGATCTAAAATGATCCGGTCGAAAGCATTTTTACGCCCCCGAGCGTGGTTTTCAAAAGACCGTTGCTACGTCCCACAGATCGCCTGGGCATCGCAGGTGGGCCATGTCCACATTATGACAAGCTAAATACACTTCTTTAGACTGCTAGATGCAGGTCTTAACCTTGCTAGATACACTTCATTACCTTGCAAGATACATAACTCTGACCGGCTAGATACACTCTTTTACATTGGTAGATACGGGTTTTTACCTTGTTAGATACACTCAATCACCTTACTAGATAGTGCTAGTTACAGTCTTTTACCTTTCTAGATACACATCTCTAACAAGCTAAATACACTCCGTTAGATTGGTAGATACACTCTTTTATTTTGCTAGATACATTTTGTTCCGGGTGTAATTCCGGAGCAGGATTTGTTACCACGTAAGCTTGTAGAATGATGACTTTGCTTGACTCTTCCTTTCGGCCTCTCCTGAAACAATGAACAAACTGAGGGCTCGGCTTGGTACCGAGCGAACTCACTCGGACGCTCAAGTCAGTAAACTTAAGGAGATTAAGTTGTGTGTTACTTGGCAAAATATATTGTAGAGAGATAAGGGAGTTAATACCAGATGAATAGTGAGTTTATTTGATTATTTTCGGATCCTTTTCTCAATGAGAGAAGTGGAGTATTTATAGACTTTCACCTTTTGTCACGTAGTGGCCAAGTGGCAGAGCAGGTGGAAAGACTGTTCTACCCTCGACTGAGGGACCCATGGCAGGCCGGCTGCCCTGGTTGACTCCATGCCGAGGGGTCTTGGATGTGAGTACGTGGATATGCCTCCCGGCTGGCTAGTTGCCAGTAGGGACCCAATGTTGGACCGGCCGACAGTCGCGTCGGTGATCTTTGTCTAATACGTTGACTTCTTTGTGGATATCTTTGACCTTGCTCAATATGTTTGACTCGGTCGGCGGGTGCGAGAATATGCCCCATCAATTTGCCCCCCCGTAGTCTATGCCGTGGTATGGACCTTCGATGAGTGTTGAGCGTATTCTGCGCAAGTTGAATTTCTTCCCGGGCTTCTTCTTCCTCGGCTTAGTTCTCGCTAAGGCCGTATCATATCCCCCTCCACATGGATGTGTAATGGACATCAAATGTGGAAAAGAAAAAATGGTTGGCCGAGACCGAGGTTGAGAGTGCCGTGTGCTTTTGATTGCCCCCAGCCGGTGCTGCCAAGCTTGGTTGAACAGCGGGCCGTTTGGCAAGTAGATACCAAGGAGCGTGTTGAAGAAGATCTGTAACTGTTTGTCGATTGACATTCCATGGCTGCATGTTGACACGTGGCTCGGTGTTGATTGGTTGACGCTTCATGGGCTTTGCCCTGATTGGTCCGTTTCATGGGCTTTGCTCTATAAATAGAGCAGTTAGCCCCTGATTTTGGCCACTAAAAATTCACTTTCTCAAAAAAAATTTCTTCTCTCTAGCTTTCTTCGACGAAACTTCTCTCTAGTCTTCAAAGCGTTACTCGGCGTAACACTTTTCCAAGGTAAACAAACAAATTTTTCAACTTTTATTTGTTAAGTATTTGTTGTCATGTCTTCTGTTGATGCTGGACCCAGTACTTCTGCGCCGGGGGGCGAACCGTCGCATCCTGATGAGCAGGAGCCACTTGCCGTCACCCCGATAAGGTCCGGGGGCCCCAGGCCGCTTTCTCCTGAGATTGATCCAAAATTTTTGGAGGGTTTCGAGGATGATGATGATGATGAGGATGATGATGATGATGATGATGATGATGATGATGATGATGATGATGATGATGATGAGGCGACCCCTTCTGTCGTAAGGAGGCCGCTTATTTCGGGGCACGGTGATGCCTGCTCGATCAGTCCTGACCATGCCTGGACGAACAAGTTCGCCAGTTGCTCCGGTTCCGAACTTTTTGAACACCATTTCTCCTTCGGCAGGGAGTATAAAATCGTTATTCCTCAGGAGGGTCAGGCCGTCTGTTGCCCTCCCACGGGTTGTATCGGCGTATACATCAGACACCTGGAGTATGGGCTCCGGTTTCCTCTGAATGAACACGTTGCGGCCATTATTAAAGCCATGAATGTTGTCGTGGCCCAACTGCATCCGTTGGCCATCAGGACAATTATTGGTTTTGTATGGTTGTGTCTTTTCAAAGGGGAGACCCCAACGGTGAACCTCTTTCGCCGGCTTCACCATCTTCGACAGAATGTCGTAGGTGGCACGGGGTGGTATAGCATACTGATCGAGCGGGTTACATCACCGTCTCTAAGCTTACTTCTTGCAAGGACTGGAAGGGGCGGTGGGTATACGTTTAGGTTAGGAGGACTATCCGCCGCCGGTACTTCCAGGACCGCGTCAATTTGCGGTGCGAGAGTAAAGGGGAGCATGATAGATACGTCTCCCGGAATAAGCTTAAGATGGACGCCTCGAAGGTCTATCTTAACGAGGACGAAAAGCGGGCAATGAGGCTGTTTGAGGCCGAGAAGGATGGGACGCCAAAGGGATGGATGCCCCGACGCGGATCGTTCTTCGAGGATGAGTGCTCACGCCACGTCGGCCTCATCTGGCTCTCGAACGGGGTGAGTGGGGTCGGTGTGAGGCCCATCTTTGCTTTTTATGTTTCTGTATTTTGAATCTTGGTTTATTTCCCTTGTTTAACTCCTGCTTTGTTTCTTTTGCAGACTAATTTGGCCCGGGACTGTCTGTCTCTGCTCTCCAGAGGTTGGGACTTGACGAGAACGGGAGAGTTGTTGAGCTGCATCCTAAGGCCCAGACACGTGATCGCCGACTGGCTCTAACGAACTCATGGACAGCGGTTGAAGGCGCTGGATGTGACGGCGGCTCGGCGAAGGTTTGCGATAATGTGCCGCGCCGCAAACCAAAGGCAGCGTCTATGGCGGCGACGGCGTCAACTCCGGCTCAATCTTCAATCCCTGCGGTCCAAAAGCAGCGGTGGTCATCGATGTTGAGGAGGAGGTCACATTGCGGAGGCTCCTCCTTCTTTGAATAAGAGAAAAGAGACCAAGTCCGCCCGCTGCGTTTCGAGGTAAAGAAAAGGGTCCTCCAACCAAGAAGGCAGGGCTGGGTACGGATCTAACCTATGGCTCGGGATTTATGGTTCCTTAGGCATTCCCGATGACAGACTTTCTGACATGTCAATAAATGTTGACATGGATGCTCTGTCTGAATTTTTTGTAGATCAACCGCCGCCGTCTGCCGGTCCCACTGACGGCAATTGGAGAAGCGGCCTATGCAGACGGTCAATCAAAATGTCACCGTCGACTCCTCATTCCTGAAGCCTACCGCCGCTCAGCTTGTGGCGGAAGGCACAAGGTTGTGCAAGAAGCTGGCGAAGTGGAACGAACTAGCGGCGCTCATATTATGGAGCAAGAAACGACCATGGTCAAGCGCCCGTGCTTGAACGGCTTAGGCTCGAGCTTGCTGCCTCTAAGAAGGAGGCCGAGAAGTCGGCGAAGGACTTCCAGGCTGAGCGAAAGCTTAGGGAGGATGCTGATAAGCGGTCCTAGCCGAGGGGGCCAAGGTTGAGGCTGCGGAGGCTGACGCCTCTAAGCTGCGGGAGGAGCGAGAGAAGCTTCAGGGCGCTTTCGATGCTGCGCTTGATAAGAGGGAAGAATGGAAGTCTCTATATACGGCTCAGGCGAAGGCGCACCAGAACACTAGGGCCATCCTTGCTCAGAGGGAGAAGGACATTGAGACGCTCCAAACTTCCATTATCCCTGAGATGTGTGCCCGGTACCGGGACCAGGCCGAAGATGCCACCAGGGAGGTGATTAAAGAGCTCTTTCCTGACGGCTCCTTCCCGTGGAAAAATTTTGAACGGCTCCTTGATGAGAAGTAGACCGCTGCGGAGGCTAAGGCTGCGGAGGAGGCAAGGGCTGCGAAGGCCGGCCGAGGAGAGGCTGCGGAGAAGGCGGCCCATCTTTGAAAAGGTGAAGGCGGCCGGGAGGAAGCCGAGAGGGCAAAGGCGGTGAAGTTGCCAAGTCGGCCACGGGTCGCCCATCGATGGTGATGCCGCTACTCTGCTGGTGGCAGGTGGCGAGCGAAACAAGCATAGGGAGACGGGCGGTCGTCACCAAATTCACCCGGCATCTCGGATAGCTTGGTGTTCGGGGGCCAACTATTGAGCCTTTCATCCCCGCCATCTTTTGGCACTTCATGTCTTATGTCCGTAACCTTTTGTTGTTCCTTCTCTTTTTGTAAACTCTTGGTAGGTTGTGTTTAGGCTATCCCTATGGGGACTACGTCGACTTCTTTCTTGTATTACTGTAAATACTTTAATAAGAGTTCGTTTATTTTGCCTCCGGCTTGGCCGAGGTCTTTATCTCATTTTCGCCTCGAGTTGTCTTCTTGCGTTTTTAACATATTGAGTGCTTTTTCGTTTTTACCTTCGGCTGGCCGAGCGATTAGGATGCGCATCTCAATTTTACTTAAACGTCTTTAAACATGTTGGCGTGTCGGTCGCTTCCTCTTTCACTCTCGGTCCGTCCGAGGCGTCGGATTGCGTTTCCCAACCGCCGTTGTGAACATGTTAGCGTATCGGTCGTTGTGTCCCCGCCGCTTAGGCTTTGGCGAGGCAATCGGGGTTGTGCGCGACAGCGTTCGTATCTATAGACTATATTGATCGCTCCCTCATTCACTCTCGGTGCCCGGCCGAGGCGTCGATTGCGTCTCGGTGTACTTATACGTTTTTAAGCATGTTGGTCGCTTTTGCAGTATCAAGCTTTGTTGGCGGATCGCGTTTCCCTCGTCTCTTCCGGCTTTGGCCGAGGAAAGCGAGTTTACGTTTCGATCGCTTTCCGTATCTATAGACATATTGATCGCTTCCTCTGCCACTCCGGATTGGCGGGCGATCGGACTTGCGTCTCAACAGTGCTTATACGCTCTTTTAAATATCTTGGCATATCGGCTCGTTCCCCCGTCACTCCCGGGGTTATGGCTCGACTAGACCTGGCAAAATCAACCCGACCCGATTGACCCGACCCGAAAAGGATGACCCGAGACCCGAAATCGACCCGAATTGCTAAACCCGAATGACACCGGAAGCCCGAAGTGACCCGACCCGACCCGAAAATGACCCGAGCTTTCATGGACCCGTGCATGAGACCCGACCGAAATGACCAATCCGAAACCACTCAACCCGAAAATGACCCGACAAAATATAACTTTAATTGACCCTAATAGACTTGAAATGTCTCTCTTCTCTTAATCTTTGACCCGAAAATGGCCTGACCCAAATTAACCCGACCCGCTTGACCCGAAACACACCCGACCAACAAACCCGAAATAGACCCGTAACCCAAAATGAACTGACCCGATCCGAACTAACCCGAAAATTTGAGAAACCCGAAATGACCCGACCCAAACTGGCCCGACCCGAACCCGACCCGGTTGACCCGTTTGCCAGGTCTAGGCTCGACTACGTCTTTCGTGACTGCCGTGGCGTCTACTTTGGTAGGAGTATAGAGGGGGATTCTTCATTTTGATGGAAAACTTGGAACACTTTTCATTAGATATAATCATGCGTTGGGGTGCCCACAACGGTCTCGGACACCTCCGCCGCTATATGAAGTACTTTCTAAGGTTGTCGGTGTTCCAGTGGCTCATTAGAGGCACACCCTCCATGTCTGTCAGCCGGTATGTACCCGGCCTCATTTCTTCAACCACTTTGTAGGGTCCTTCCCGATTTTGGCCGTCATTTTGCCATGGATGTTTCCTTTGTTGGTGGCGGCCGACTTTCTTAGGACTAGATCTCCTACTCTTAAGTCCCTTTTGTGGACCCTTCGGTTGTAGGCTCTTCTCATTCTGTTTTGGTAAACGGCTAAGTTGAGCCGTGCCGTGTCTCGACTTTCTTCGACCAGGTCAGGGAGGCTTTCGAGGCCTTCCTCATTTTCGATCAGGTTAAAGGTTTGCGTTCTGAATGTCGGCACCGCTGCTTCAATTGGTAGGACGGCCTCAAACCCATAGACAAGGTGGAATGGACTGTACCCCGTTGCTTCTTTCTCCGTGGTTCTAAGGGACCACAGGACGCCGGGTAGTTCATCAGCCCGCCTTCCCTTTAGATCTTTAACCTTCTTTTTCAGCCCGTTTAGGATTGTTTTATTAGCTGCCTCCGCCTATCCGTTGCTCTGAGGGTGGCAGACGGAGGAGTATGCAAACTTGATACCGAGCTCTTCTAGCCAGTTCATCACCATGTCACTCCAAAACTCTCGGCCGTGGTCAAATACCATGACTTGGGGTAACCCAAAACGAGTTATGATGTTCTCCCAAATCACCTTTCTTACGGCCGCCGTGGTCTTGGCAGTACCGCGACATGACCTCGACCCATTTGGTGAAGTAGTCAACGGCGACGATTAGGTACTTCCTTCCTCCGGAGGCCGTCGGAAATGGCCCTAATAAATCCATCCCCCCTTTGTGCAAATGGTAGGGGCTAATCTGGTTGTAAGTCTCGGGAGGGTGCGTATATCACGGAGCATGCATCGACAATTCTTGCACTTCTTGGTCTTAGCTCGGAATCCTCAAGCATGGTAGGCCGAAGTAGCCGGATCGGAGAGCTTTGTGGGCTAGCGTTCTTGCCCCCATGTGATGTCCACGGATGCCTTCGTGAATTTACGTCGTATAAGCCCGCGTCTACCGGGCCGACACATTTTAGAAGTGGTCTTATTACGGACCTTCTATACAATTCTCCTTCAAATACCAAGTACCTTGCGGCGATCCTTTTTATCTTCTCGAGAGAGCTGCGGTCCTCAGGTAACTCTTTTGTTAGTTTGTATTTCATTATCGGAGTCATCCACGTCGTCTCGGCTTCGATGTCGCCCACCGTCCGACGGTCTCGGTGATGCTTTTAGCATTCACGATATCCACCAAGACGGTCCGGTGACATTCTTGATGGTTGAACGGCAAGTTTTGAGAGAGCGTCGGCTCGGTTGTTCTCAAACCTGGGGATGCATTGGATTTGGAAAGATTTCAATTTTGCGGTGTCAGCTTTTACCCTTTCCAGGTATCTTACCATCCCGTCGTCTCGAGCCTCATACTCTCCTCCGATTTGGTTAGTCACCAATAGTGAGTTTGTCTTCAACACAATGTGTTCCACCCCAGCGACTCTAGCTAGCTCGACTCCGATTATCACCGCCTCGTATTCGGATTCGTTGTTTGAGGCCGAGAAGGTAAACTTCAAGGCATACTCAAACTCGTCCCCGTTTGGGCTGATGATAAGGATGCAAGCTCTGAACTGTTTTGCCGTAGAGGATCCGTCGGTATATACTTCTCATACGCCGGGCTGCGATTCTTCTTGGTATGTGCACTTTCGGGGGAAGTCGCAAGTGCTCGCCCCTTTATCGAGGGCCTCGGCTTTGTATTGAATCTTTGGCCGGATAGCTCTCGCCCATTTGATGAGCTGCCGGATTGTTCAAATTTTTCCAATGCTTTCTCCAATGGTTGGTCGGTTAAGACCGTCACGGGATGCGCGTCGAAGTAAGGTTTCAATTTCCTTGCGGCAACGACGACAAGAAAGGCCGCTTTTTCAATCGGTGGGTAATTTCTTTCGGCGAGCAACAAAGTGTATGGTGACAAAGTAGATTGGGTGTTCTTGCTTGTCTTCTTCTCGACGATTACGATTCGACGACCGTGGCCGAGGTAAGCTGCTATGTATAGATATAGCATCTCCCCAAAGATCGGCACAGACGGGGTTGGGAGAGTTAGAAGATGAGCTTTCGATTGCACGAAAGCCGTGCTCGTTCCTCCCCAGTGAAGTCTTTATTCCCCTTCAACACTTTGAAGAATGGGGTGCTCTTGTCGGCTGACCAGGAAATGAAACGGGCGAGAGCCGCCATCCTCCCGGTCAACATCATAACCTCTTTTCGATTCCTCGGCTCCGTGAGGTCCGGTATTGCTTGGATTTTCCGGATTGGCATCAATTCCCCCGGCGCCGACAAGCACGCCGAGGAACTTACCCTGCCGGACACCGAAGTTGCATTTCATTGGGTTAAGTTTCATCTTGTATTTCCTTAGTGAACAAAATGTTTCGCTCAAGTCGGCCAAGTGCTCACTGTCAGACTTGCTTTTTACAATAGCATCGTCGACGTAAGCCTCGATGTTTCGCCCTTTTTGATCTTGAAACACTTTGTCCACCAGCCTAGTGTAAGTTGCGCAAGCGTTTTTCAAACCGAACGGCATCATTTTATACATGTATGTGCCGTGTATGGTGATGAATGCGCACTTAGGCATGTCTTCTTTGCCATGAATACCGATGGTATCTCGAGAAGGCGTCTAGCGAGGCTCCAAGATAGTGTAGCTGCCGTTGCGTCAATTAAACTATCTATTCGAGGCAAGGGATAACAATCTTTAGGGCATGCTTTATTAAGATTTATAAAATCAACACACATCCTCCACCCCCCTGATGACTTCTTTACCATTACAACATTTGCTAGCCACTCAGGGTAAGTACAAGGCATGATAAAGCCCGCCTCTAATAGTTTGTCTACCTCGGCCTTGATGGCCTCATCTTTCTCGGCCGAGGAGTTCCTCATCTTCGCTTGGGGCAAGCGTTGGAGAGTACGTTCACTTGTGAACGATCACCTCTCGGCTCACGCCGGCATCTCGGCGGCCGAGTACGCGAAGACGTCTTTGTTCTTTCTCGGTGAGTCTAGGAGGTCGGCTCGAATTTTGGCTCCGGCCGACACCGAGCGATCACGGTGCGCCTTGGGTCAATTTCTATTTCTTCGGTCTCGGCTCCCTCGACCATGCCGACGGTGTTCATCGGATCACCCTCCTGTTGTAAGGATGGGCTCTTCCCTTTCTCTGATTTCTTCGCCACTTTGAGGGATTGCATGTTACACCCTCTGGCAGATATTCGGATCAATGACCACGAACTAAGATAAAACGTTCTTTGCCGCATCCGCCTCGCCGAACATCACCGGCAACCTAATTGACCCCAGGGGCACCAGGCCGGCCCCAGAGAAGCTGTATAGTGGGTTGGTGCAGGGGCTCAGGTCCTCAATCTTCAGACCGAGGTTGAGGAAACATTCCCTGAACATGATGTTCGTGTAGGCGCCTGTATCAATTAGGCACCTCTTAACCAAGTGGTTGGATATGTCCAGGTGGACCACCAACGGGTCGCTGTGCGGGGCTACGACTCCTTCGTAGTCTTTATTTCCGATGGTTATATCGAGGACGGTGGAAGCGGGGATCGCTGTGGTGGGCACAAAGTTGATGGCTTGGTAAAGCTCATTTAGGTGTCGTTTATGCCCATTAGCCAACCCTCCGTTCTCGTTTCCTCCGATAACCACCTGGATCACTCCCATCCTCTGGAATACTGATTTCCTGTTCGCCCCGTCGGAGCTCGTTTAGGGGCCCCAAAGAACGTACTTGCCGAGGGCCCCCTTTCGGATCGGCTCCTCGATGGCGTTCTTCGATCTGCCGACGATCGCCGGTCTTATGGCAGGGGTGGCCGTGTGTAATCGCAAAATTGTCTTGCGTCGCCCTCCGCCCTCGTCTTGGGGGGTCTTGCCCACTTCTGCCCTTCATTCTTGCTCAGGGCAAAGACCTTGGCCGGTGATTTGACCAGGGGGTGAGACCGTGGTACCGCTTCTGGGTGTATGGTCCCGAACTCCCCCCGGCTAGACCTGGCAAAATTAACCCGACCCGGTTGACCCGACCCGAAAAGGATGACCCGAGACCCGAAATCGACCGAATGGCTGAACCCGGATGACACCGGCCCGAAGTGACCCGACCCGACCCAAAAATGACCCGAGCTTTCATGGACCCGTAACAGACCCGACCTAAAATGACCAATCCGAAACCACTAAACCCGAAAATGACCCGACCAAATATAACTTTAATTGACCCTAATAGACTTGAAATGCCTCTCTTCTCTTAATCTTTGACCCGAAAATGGCTTGACCCGAATTAACCCGACTCGCTTGACCGAAACACACCACCAACAAACCCGAAATAGACCGTAACCCGAAATGAATCGACCCGATCCGAACTAACCCGAAAATTTGAGAAACCCGAAATGACCCGACCCAAACCGGCCCGACCCGAACCCGACCCGGTTGACCCGTTTGCAGTCTACCCCCGCGCCCGCCGAGTTCATTTCTGTTAGATCTTTCAGCCGTGACCGACATCGTCACGGCGACCTTCACGTCGACATTCTCCCGCGGCTCCTCCTCGGGTGCCCACTTCACGTGGCCTACCCGGGTCTTGTGATAGTCCTCCACTTTCACGGCTCGGTCGGCCATCTTTCTCGGCGGAGTCCGGTTGAGGTCCTCGCATTTGATCGGCTCATTTTTGAGCTCGCCTTTCGGGAGGCCCTTCATCGGTGCGAAGGTCGCCGATTCGGTGTTCGGCTCGCGGATCTGCCGAGCTTTGCGTCGAACCTCTTCACATAGCTTCGTAGAGACTCGTCCTCCCCCTGTCGGATAGTGAGGAAATCCGATGTCTCCACGGCCCTTCTCTTGTTGCGGGCGTCGGGCTATGAAGTTATCCCTTAGGTCGGCGTAGCAAGATATCTTAGAACAATTAGGCGACCCCTTGTACCAACTACGGGCCATCCCGTGCGGGGTTGTTGGGAAGACTCGGCACCATACCTCATCAGGTTGCTCCCATACCGACATATAAGACTCGAAAGCCTCGGCGTGGTCGGTTGGGTTGCTATCCCCTTTGTATGATAGGGACGGCGGCTTCGGTTTGGTCGGCACGGAGACTCGAGGACATAGGCACCGAGGGGTCGTCGACCACGTGGCGATCGGCTCCTCGCACCCTAGTCGGCTTCTCTCCCCGTGGCGGGAAGGGCTTCTTGTTGTCCCGACTTTGGATAGTCGGACTTCTTTCTTCATTTCTTCGGGCGGGCCTCGTTGTTGCGCATGGCGATCTTTGTCCTCCCGCGAGTGGGAAGGACTTTGGTCTGCCACGCGGCAAAGACACGTGCTCCGCCGGCGTCCTAGTATGCATGGCTCCTTGTATTGCCCCGGACAAGTTGTTCGGGGTCACTTTATGGGCCCTGGTCACTGCGGGTGTCTTTGCCGTCACCGTCATTGCGGTGGGGTGATCGCGCGTATTACCCATCAGTCCAGGAATAGCTTCAATTTGGTCGCATCGACCACATGTCCCATGTGGTGACTTGGCGTGACGCGGTGTTTTAGTAATATTGGCATCCCGTACGCCGGTTGAATTACTCGGCCGGTGGGGGACCCGCCAATCTCGAGAATTAGGGACTGTGTCATCTCGATAGAATGCGGTTTCGTCGCTCACAATTATTTCTTGTTGTTTTGACATCTTCTTAGCTTTTTGGGTGGGTTTTGTTTTGTTTTTTTTTTTTTTAAGGGATTTGACTAGCTTTTTAGTATCTATCCCCCCCAGACGGCGCCAATTGTTCGGTGTAATTCCGGGAGCGGGATTTGTTACCACGTAAGCTTGTAGAATGATGACTTTGCTTGACTCTTCCTTTCGGCCTCTCTGAAACAATGAACAAGGCGGGGATCGGCATCGTGCGAGCGAACTCACTCCGACGCTCAAGTCGATAAACTTAAAGGGATTAAGTTGTGTGTTACTTGGCAAAATATATTGTAGAGAGATAAGGGAGTTAATACCAAATGAATAGTGAGTTTATTTGATTATTTTCGGATCCTTTTCTCAATGAGAGAAGTGGAGTATTTAAAGACTTTCACCTTTTGTCACGTGGTGGCGAGTGGCAAGTGGCGAAGCGGTGGAAAGAGCATTCTACCCTCGGCCGAGGGACCCATGTGGCCATTGGCCTGGTTGACTCCATGCCGAGGGGTCTTGGATGTGAGTACGCGGATATCTCCATTTGGCTAGTTGCAAAGGGACCTGAATGACGGCCGACAGTCAAGGCTTGCGTCGTGATCTTTGTCTAATACGTTGACTTTGTGGATATTCGACTCGCCCATATATGTTGATTTGGTCAATGGTGCAGAATATCCCATCACATTTCTTTTCCCGCTACATACACTCTTTTACCTTGTTAGAGACATCTCTAACAATTTAGATCACTTCTTTAGATTCTTTATACACGTGTTTTTTACCTCGCTTTATATACACTCATTTATCTTACTAGATACTCATCCATTGCATACTAGATATAGTCTTTTACATTGATATAGATATACTCATTTTTTGGAAACACAACGCAAAAAAATACAAAAATAATCTAATAAATTTTAGAACAATTCAGATACGTTTTTTTCCATCTTACGTACACTTTCTTTTATGAAAATGTGTCTAATATTTAATAATTATTGCATCTGCTAATATTTTCATGAATCATACACCTAATTACATGAATAATCTGATACAACATGCCAATTCGAACTAGGATGTTATTTTTCCCAAAATAATCTTGCTGAAAAAAGCTAATTCATCCTATTGCAATTGTTATTTAGATGACTTATCTTTGTTCTTGGAATTTGCTTCGTTTGTTCCAGCTAACTCATGAATTGCACAAGTTGCAACAATTCATAATCATTGTTTTATGACTACGCTAATTAGTATTGCTCTTATCTGCGTTTTGGCAACCATTTTCGTCTCATATGGTGCAATTGAATAGCTCATCGTCATCCATTGCAAGTTCTAATTCACAGCCTACTCCTACCATACAAGAGACCATCTTCATAGCCTACTTTTACCATTCAAGCACACCGCCGGATACTAAGAAACCGTCTGCCACTTACGGTGCGACCCACACGAATCAAATAAGGCGACCGTCTCACCATACTCACCGCTGTCCACGCCTCCGGCTAACCACCAATCAAAGCTATCACAATCGTGGAGCACCATTCCCCAAAATCGATCCCAAAAAATGCGATACCCCTATATATATGCTCATAATCGAGCTATTAGTGTCACCATCAACTACAACATACACTCGTTGTGACACCCATAGAGCAGCTAACCCCGCAAAAATCATTGTCGAGGCGCTAATACAACCACCAAGGAGAGGTAGAAAGAGTTTCGAATGACTCAAAAGTGGTGGTTAATTAGATCTGGGCCACCTGATGCCGAGTATGTCTATAACGTTAATGGTCAGAGGAGGCGATTATGGTGGTAGTCTGCATCGCCGGTGATATGAACGATGGCAATTAGATGTGAAGGTATAAAAGGAGTAGAAGGAATCCAATCGGCTATAATGGTGGTCGTCGCCGCTGGCGGAGTAGGTAGTCGTGGATGGTCGGTGGTCG
Organism: Silene latifolia; assembly: GCF_048544455.1. Lineage (NCBI taxonomy): Eukaryota > Viridiplantae > Streptophyta > Magnoliopsida > Caryophyllales > Caryophyllaceae > Silene > Silene latifolia. The sequence goes on from NW_027413701.1 coordinate 2,772,620, forward strand.
TCGTGCCGACAGTAGGGAGCGTAGGCACCGATATGCGAGTATGAAATTGTTGATTGGTAAGGGAAGGATAGAGAAGAAGGAGAGAGTCTGGTTATGGATTGATTTAGAAATAATCTGAGTGTTTCATTTTGACTTAATTCAAATGTTATTATAGAGTTCGTACGGTTCGCACCGTAAGATAGTTCGTACGGGATCCCGCCCCTATATATAAATATATATATATATATATATATATATATATATATAGAGAGAGAGAGAGAGAGAGAGTCGGGATGCGGTGAGAACTCCTAAATATTTTAGAATTGAGGATTAGTGAATACAATATCACAGGTTCTTCAATACAATATCGCGAAAAATCTGACCTTAGCCATTTTTTTTTTTTAAAAAATAATTATAATTTTTTTTTTTTTTGCACAGGGGTGTTTTTTTGGTGATATTTTATCGAAGAACCGGTGATATTATATTGAAGAACCTCTGATATTGTAACGAAATCCTCAATCCTCAAAAAGATAGTGTATCCTCACATGATCTCATTCATATATATATATATATATATATATATATATGCGGGATCTCGTGAGTTTGGTTCTTACGGTGAGTTGTGAGTTTGTGATTTAGACCAATTGATTAGTAGAAATACACGGCTGAGATTCAATCTAAAAACAAAACAAAGACACGCGTCTTCCCTCCTTTGCTGCTCTCTTATACGGAATATTATATTTATTACTCCCAGTCAAACAATCCCCAAAAAAACTTCCAGACTTCAACAATGGCGTCCTCAACCAAAGACAACACCAACACTTCATCGAAATTTTCACCTTCATCCACCTCCCTTCGCAACTCCGGCGGCCATCCCTCCACACAAAGATCCCCAATCAACTCCCCTCGTCCTTCTTCGATTCACAGCAGCTCCAGAAATCAATTGAAAATTACCGCTAAAACCCTTGAAAATCAAACACAATAATCAAGCAAGTTGTAGATCGTGGAAAGCAGCATCCATCATTTTTATACGAATTCAATACAAACGAATAACTAAACTTCGAAATCGTGAATTTGACAATTTGACAATGAAGGTGAGTGTTACTGTTATGTTTGTGAAGGTGAGTGTTACTGTTATGTCATTGATGTGGTCAATTGTCGATCTATTGAGGACGAGACTGGCTCTTTTGGATTAGCTGTAATGGCAGATTGTCAGGCTAAAGCGAAAAAAGTGTTTGATTTCACTACCTACCCTCTAACTGCTCAGATAATGGACATTGTTCGTGACATACCTCAGGTGTCTCTGTGAGAAAAACTTGAAAAAGAACCCGTCTGGGCTTGTTCCGGAGAGTTTGAATGTGTTAATGGAAATGAGAACATACAAAATCCTACCAAATTCAGTAAGTTACAATATCCTGCTTTCTTGTTTGGGTAGAACAAGAAGAGTGAAGGAATCGTTGAGGATCTTTGATTTGATGAAAAGAGCAGGTTGTCGTCCTGATTGGGTTAGCTACTATCTTCTTATTCGGGTTTTGTACTTGAGCGGTAGGTTTGGGAAAGGTAACCAAATGCTGGATATGAAGATAGAAGAAGGGTTGGTCCCACCGGAAAAGTTTTACTATGATTTAGTCGGTGTCTTTGCGGGGTTGAGAGGGTGAATTTTGCACTCCAGCTCCTAGATCACATGAAGAAAACCTTGGCTTGTGATATGTTCCTTTCATCTTAATTTTGATTTAAGTAGTGAATTAGTGATATGTGGATTGTGAGTAAATTCAGCCATGTTCTTGCTTTGTCTCTACATGTGCTTTACGATGCTTAAATATATTTCACTTTGAGTTGATTTCTTGGACTGAATGGCCATTTATTGCGCAGGAATAACATTACAATAACACCAGAATAACAACACAATAACATGCGGTAAAAAAATGAGTAAAAAAATCAAAGTGACATCGGAATAACATCATAATAACAGCAGAATAACAGTAGAATAACAGACAATAACACGTGGTGAAAAAAAAGAAAAAAATCAAAGTCGTAAAAAAAAAATCAAAGTGACACCGGAATAACATCACAATAACAGCAGAATAATAGTAGAATAACTGCACAATAACATGTGGTAAAAAAAAAAAGAAAAAAAAATCAAAGTCGTAAAAAAAAATCAAAGTGGCACCGAAATAACATCACAATAACACCAGAATAATAGTAGAATAACAGCACAATAACACGTGGTAAAAAAAAGAAAAAAAAAATCAAAGTCTTAAAGAAATTCACAGTAACAGCAGAATAACATCACAATAACAGCGGAATAACAATAACAGCACAATAACATATGGTAAAAAAAAGGAGAAAAAAAATCAAAGTCGTAAAAAAAAATCAAAATAACAGCAGAATAACATCACAATAACAGCGGAATAACAATAACAGCACAATAACATGTGGTAAAAAAAAGAGAAAAAAATCAAAGTCGTAAAAAAAATCCAGGTAAAAAAAAGAGCACAATAATAGCATAATAACACGAGGTAAAAAAATAAGAGGAAAAAAAAATTTCAAGTAAAAAAAAATCCGGTACAAAAAGAAAAAGAAAAAAAGGTAACATAATGAGTAATTTAAAGAAAAACATAAGAGAAAACAAAAAACAAAGTGGTAAAAAAAAGCATAATGACACGAGGTAAAAAAAAGAGAAAAAAAATTAAAGTAAAAAAAAAGTAACATTAGAAAAAAGAGAAAATAAGTAAATGACAATGGTTTTATATGACATGTAAGATTTGATCTTGGCCACTCATCTCTAATATAATCTAATGACTGAGATTCCCCCAACTCACAACTCACCATATTTAAGTCCCTCTAAGGGTCATTGGATGGACTCAATGGATGGTTGAGATGAATTTGATTAAGGGCTATTAAAAAGAAAAGGTAAAAATTGTGGATGGTTGGATTGAGATGGGTGGTTGAGATTGAAAATTACCAAAAACAATTACCATTAATCAAATTTCTATACACTAATTAATTTTTCTTTCTCTCTCTAGCCCCTAATTAATCAGTTTTGAGTTTCAGATTTCAGAAGTGTAAATGTAATGTTGTATGAGTTTTACAAGTGTAAATGTGATGTTTTACGAGTGTAAATGTAACATTTTAAGAGTGTAAATTTGATTTTTTGTGACGGAAATTTTGAATTTATATAATTTTAACATTTTACAAGTGTAAATGTGATGTTTTACGAGTGTAAATGTAACATTTTAAGAGTGTAAATTTGATTTTTTGTGACGAAAATTTTCAAATTATATAATTTTAACATTTTACAAGTGTAAATGTGATGTTTTACGAGTGTAAATGTAACATTTTAAGAGTGTAAATTTGATTTTTTTGTGACAGAAATTTTGAATTTATATAATTTAAACATTTTACAAGTGTAAATGTGATGTTTTACGAATGTAAATGTAACATTTAAAGAGTGTAAATTTGATTTTTTTGTGACGGAAATTTTGAATTTATATAATTTTAACATTTTACAAGTGTAAATGTGGTGTTTTACGAGTGTAAATGTAACATTTTAAGAGTGTAAATTTGATTTTTTGTGACAGAAATTTTGAATTTATATAATTTTAACATTTTACAAGTATAAATTTGATGTTTTACGAGTGTAAATGTAACATTTTAAGAGTGTAAATTTGATTTTTTGTGACGGAAATTTTGAATTTATATAATTTTAACATTGTACAAGTGTAAATGTGATGTTTTACGCGTGTAAATGTAACATTTTAAGAGTGTAAATTTGATTTTTTTATGACGGAAATTTTGAATTTATATAATTTTAAAATTTTACAAGTGTAAATGTGATGTTTTCCGAGTGCAAATGTAGTATTTTAAGTGTAAATTTGGTCCTTTGAGTGTGACTTTGGTCCTTTATAAGTGTAACTTTGGTCCTTTTACGATTAAAACTTTAGTCCGACTCCCAACAAACACCACCAACGCCGTCCTCCACCACCAACTCATATCCACGAAAATATGAGTCCAAATATATTTAAATTTAACGAGTGTAAATGTTCAGATATACGAGTGTAAATGTATGAAATATTAGTGTAAATGTTAAGAAATATGAGTGTAAATGTACACAAATACAAGTGTAAATGTTAAGATTTATAAGTGTAAATGTTAAGATTTATGAGTGTAAATGTAAAGAAATATGAGTGTAAATGTACACAAATACAAGTGTAAATGTTAAGATTTACGAGTGTAAATGTTAAGAAATATGAGCGTAAATGTTAAGAAATATGAGTGTAAATGTAAAAAATTGTGAGTATAAATCTGAGAAATGCGTGTAAATGTAAAGAAATATGAGTGTAAATGTAAAGAAATACAAGTGTAAATGTAAAAAAATACGAGTATAAATCTGGAACAATAACACCAACGAATAACAAAAACGGATCTTAAAAAGACTAAGTATCTATTTTATAGATCTAAAAATGAAAGTAGATTTAAAATTTTAAAAAGCTTTTCGAGTGTATCTATTTTGAAGATTTAATAAGAATAAAAAATAAAATAAAAGTATCTCACAATATAAAAGGACGAGTTTTCTCAAATCTAAAAAAAAAAAAAGAAATATAAATAAATAAAAATCCGGAAAAATAAGACACAAAACACAAACTGAAGGAAAAAACACAAACTGAAGGAAATAACACAATATAAAAACACAATAAAAAAGGACGAGTTTTCTCAATATAAAAACACAAACGAAATATTAACACACAATATAAAACACAAACTGAAGGAAAGAAAAATCAGAAAACACAGATCTGAAAAAAAGAAAAGGAGGGAAGCGACACGAGGAGAAAGAAGAAAAAGGGAGAAGAGGAGAAAGAAGAAAAAGGAAAAAGGGTAAAAGGAGGTAGTGGTGGTTTCGGCCATGGTGGTGTCAGGTGGTGGCGGATTTGGGGGCGTGAGGGAGAGTGAGGTGGTGTCGGGTGGTATTAGCCACTGAGATGGTGGTGTGTGAGTGGTGTGTCGTGGTGGTGGTAGCAGGTGTGTGGGTGGTGGGTGGTGTGTCGTGGTGGTGGCGGGTGTGTGAGTGAATGAGGGGGAAATTTTTTTTTTGATTTTTTTGAATTATTTGGTTTTTTATTTTTGTTGGATTTTTGAGAGGAATTGAATGTTTTTGATTTTTAGAGAGATGAGAGGAATGATAATTGTGTGAGATGAGAGAGAAGTGAGTGAAAAATAAATGTTATCTAGTAAAATTAGTGGTTGATTAGTGGAGGTAGTGAGGGAAAGTGATTAATTAGCTTCAATCCTCTCCATTTAGCATTAATCCCTCCCTTTTCCCCTTCAATCTCAACCCTCCATCCTATCTTTTCAATGGCTCTTAAGAGGACTTAGGGACTCAATGCTTTTTGGTGGACTCACTTGATCCTTCTTCTATATATATATATATATATATATATATATATATATATATATATATCATATTAGTCCCTAAGTCCTTTTTGGTGGACTCACTTGATCCTTCTTCTATATATAGAAGAAGGATCAAGTGAGTCCACCAAAAAGGACTTAGGGACTAATATGATATATATATATCATATTAGTCCCTAAGTCCTTATAAGAGCCTTTGGATGAGTGAATCCAATGGATGGGATGAAGAGGGAAGGGAGCTGTTTTTGGCGAAAAAAAAAAAGGAAAATGGTGATAGTATGAGAGAGGGTAGGCAAAGGACACTGTGAGTGTACTTGTGTTAGTAGTATCCAACGGACAAAATCAATAAACAAATAAAGCCAACTAATTCATTTTGCGTGCTTCCCTCTTCTTTTCGCCATTCAAAACCTCTCAACAACAAAACTCCATTAAAATCATCAAAAAAAATCCTAATAATTCTGCAAACCCATTATAATTTATCAAAAAAAGAAGATAAATTTCTTTCCCACCTTTGAATACGAAAACCAACAAATCAATTGTACGTTTATCAACTTCATTCCGCAGAATATTTAGTTGTGGGTAAAAAAAAAAAATTTCATTGTTCGTCATAAAAACACGATCAAAATGACAGTCAGTGTTCATCAAATGGATGATATGCATATTGAAGTTGTCGTCAATGGTGAGTTGGAAACTTGGTTATTTATTTGTTTTCTTCATCAATGCATTCTTGGTTATTTTTTTTGTCTCATTTGTTGTAATCAATGAGTACTTTATTTTTGAGTAATTAACATGAATTATTTAGTTCATCAAGCACTTCTTATTATGTAGCATATGAACAACTCTATATCAAAGCACTTGTTTTTGTTCATGAATATCATTTAGCTTGTTGTGCGTTTTTTGGTTTCAATGTTGTTTCATCGTGTTCATTTCATAGTTGTTTTAAAAATAAAACCATGACATTGCTAATATTTGTTATTAAGTTTGTGATAATAATATACTAGGTTGAAAGCCCGTGTGTTGCGCGGGATAATTAACTTAGTTATAAAGAAAAAAATATTATAAGGCTTTACCTTTTACATATAATTATTTGTTTGTATATGATTACAATATTTCTTCAATGAAAATAGAAGATAAATACATACACACCTACCGTTTATTATTTATGCGAGAAAAATAAATAATAAATAATTTTTGCTATTGTAGAGTTAATAATATAAACTCTAATAAGAGACCTCTAAGACAATACTTAAGACACATAAAGTATTTTAGGTTGCTGACACATAAGTTCAAAGATGACTCATATTTATAATCATAGGAATATAAGATCACCCCAATTTGACTCTTTATACTTTATATATTAACCATATCTATATTATTTTTCAATGTAGGACAAATAACATACTATGTTCGTACGTTTTAGCTTTCTAATTTTTATCGTAACTAAAATATATGCAAATAATAAGAAATATATACTCTAATGGTAGTTTTTTTTTTACCACCAATATAATTATATAATTTCCATAATTTTTGCTTTTTATGATACTTTTTTGTCAAATGAAATATATAAGTGTTTATATAAAAATTATAAACATCACTTAAATATAATATAAGAAATGTGTATTATAATAATTAAAACGTTCTTCACATTATTTTTTATATCATATTGTAAGAGCTCTTTAAGACAATACTTGAGAGACTCAAAATATTTTGGGTTGATACCTAATTTTCAAGGATGCATTCTATTTATAATCATAGGATCACCCACCTTATGCTAATCTTTCGATGTGGGACAATTCTATTATTTATACGTTCAGTTTTTGATATATAACATACTAAGAAGTATACTATCTGTAATATGTGCAAATACTACGAAACATATACTTTAATGATAACATTTTTTACCATAAATTTAATTATATTATTTTCATAATTTTTTTTAACGGTAGCATAGGATCACTCACCTAGCTTATGCAATTATTGATCTTTGGGAATATAGAATAAGTATTTTTACTAATCTAATTGTTTTAATTACATATTTCTTTTTTGCTAATACGAATTTTAATATGAAATGGAGGAATCAATAAAATGTATAAATAAATGTAAAATGTTTTTTTTTCTGGTGCAATTTCGATAAATTGTTAAAAATAACGTTGTGTTTTAGTCTTACTCAAATGTTACGAGGCATTATAATTACCTATATTTGAAAGTTAAAAAGATTTAGTTCTACTATTTATCAAAGTAAAAAGCTAATTATTGATTTGTTTGTGTATTCACGATTATATAACACTTGATTTTATTATATTTTATAAATTTTCTATCTTAGTGTAGAGATTATCATTATTTATGACAAATTAATAACCAATTTACATGTATTTAGCACCGTTCTATTTTAAATTATGATTTTGACATAAATGAAGTTATTTATACTATCGATTATCTTAAAATAATCATATTATAAAATCACTAATATGTAATCGCCTTTATAATTATTTACGTGATTAATATTTGTATGTTATTGTTGTAATAGAGGCGTGCCGTTAATACAAACTCTTCTAAGAGCTATCTAAGATAATACTTGAGAGATTTCAAATACATAAGAGCTCTCTAAGACAATACTTGAGAGACTCAAAATATTTTGGGTTGATAAGTAAGTTTCAAGGATGAATACTATTTCTAATCATGAGATCACCCCACCTTATGATAATTTTCTGATATGGGACAATTCAACTGTTTTGTATGTAGTATATTTATAACACCTCCATTATTTTTCAATGTGGAACGAATAATATATTTAGAAATGCACCATAATTTTCGAACCTACTTTGCATACAACCCTAATAATAAGCAAATATTGTAATATCTATTAATATTCGTACGTTTTTTTTTCTATTTTTTTATGATAACTAAAATATGTGCAAATGATATGAAATGAATACTCTAATGATAACATTTTTTTACCACGAATCTAATTATATAATTTTCATACTTTTTTTTACGATGTTTTTTTGTCAAATGATATAAGTTTTTATATTTAAATTATAAACTTCACTTAAATATAATATAGAAAATATATATTATATTTTGAAGATAACGATACAAACTCTTAAAAGCTCTCTAAGACAATACTTAAGAGACTCAAACGATTTTGGGTTGATACCTAAGTTCCAATGATGCCTCCTATTTATAATCATAGGATCACCCCACTTTATGCTAATCTTTCGATGTGGGACAGTTCTATTATTTATACATAGTATATTTACCTCACCAACGTTATTTTTCAATGTGGACATATAGCATACTATGAAATACACAATTTTTAACATGTGCAAATTATATGAAATTTATACTCTAATGATAATTTTTTTTTTTACCAGAAATCTAATTATATTATTTTCATAATTTTTTAACTTTCACAATTCTATTATTTATACATATTATATTTACCTCACCAACGTTATTTTTCAATGTGGAACATATAGCATACTATGAAATACACAAATTTTAACATGTGCACATTATATGAAATTTATACTCTAATAATAGCATTTTCTTACCACGAATCTAAATATATTATTTTCATAATTTTTTAAATAATATTTTTTTGTCAAATGAAATATAAAAGTTTTCATATAAAAAATAGAAACGTGACTTGAATATAAGTTAGGAAATATGTACTATATACTATAGTGAAAATTGTTAATAACCACCTACTATTTACCGTATTTTACAAATTACCACCATGTATTTCATTTATTACAAAGTACCACCTATATTATACCTTATATATTCCAACTCCAACCGTATTCCACCTCGATCATGTTTTACTTATTTTCCGTCTCGATTCTAACTAAACTAACATATTACCTTAACTACCCCTTCAATTCACCCGGTAAACACTTAAATCCCATTAAACATAATTCTAGTTTATTATTCTCCAACATAAAGCAATCTCCCACTCCCTCCTGACTCCATATTATTCTCTACAAATTTAAGGTTCCTCTGTTATCTCCTTCAACACGAATTTAAGGTTCCCCCAACATAATTCTAAGGTAACTTATCCGATTATATTCTTTTGTTAATTTATATGAAGGTCAAAATTAGGGATTATTTTCTGGGTTAATTTGTGGATTATGTATCAGATTCATTTATTGTAAATCAACGATTTGTTTAAAGTAACTTCAAAATTACGATTTGTTGACATTATCAATGAGGAGAAGAAGAAGGTTGAAGCTAAACATGTCAACTTGATGGCTAAGAATAAGCAATTGACAGAGGAGATGATTTTGATCAAGAAACACGAAGAACAGGTGAAAGGGATTTTGATAGCTTGTTGTGCAATTGACGTACTTGATTGTTGATGTTGATGTTGATGATGCACTTGATGATAGGGCTTGATTTGTCACATGGTGTAGTAATAGTTAAGTTTAGCTATTGATGATAGTGATTGAGGATGTTCTTAATTTGGGGTTTTGATATTTAATCGGTATGTTGGGAGTACAGTAGATGAGTGGTTTTACTTTTGATGAGAGATTTACCTGTTTGGGGTATTATTTACGGGGTTAGACAAGGTAATATGTTAGTTTAGTTAGTAATCGAGTCGGAAAATATGTAAAACATGATCGGGGTGAAATACGGTGTGAGTTGGGATATATACGCTATAATATAGGTGGTACTTTGTAATAAATGAAATACAGGGTGGTACTTTGTAAAATACGATAAATACTAGGTGGTTATTAACAATTTTCACTATACTATATTATAATAATTAAAAGATTGTCCACTTTATTCTTCACAACAAAAATTATTATTTATAAAACTTTCCTAAATTGATTTTTGATGATGTGGATAGCTTAGAATCCCTAAAAAAAACCTCTTTTATAAATATATACAGATTCATGTAGATGGAAAATTTTATGGAAATTTAAAATATTAATAAAGAACGTATTGTAACTTCAGTGGGTTTATGTAAATCTTTAAACCATATATGTATAACTTTAATTACAGACTGTATAACTTCTGTAATTATACAGATTGTATAAAGAACGTCATGCAGATTGAACATTTTTTGTAAAATGAAAATATTAATAAAATAACGTATTATAACTTCAGCGGGTTTTTTTATAACTCTTACACATTTTTGTATAACTTCAATTAACAGACTATATAACTCCTATTATTCTTACATTTATTTAAAATTTAAAATATTATTAAACAACCTAATTTGATTAAATAGGTTTAAATTTTTTTATTGCGGGGGCTAAAGTTAAACACATCCTCACTGAAGTTGTACAAAACAAGGCAGACGTTACACAGTTACAGAACTCAAGTTATAATACTCAAGTTAGGAATTAAACAAATATAGTTATTCATGTTCTGATTGAAGTTATACCTATAATGCTTTGAAGTTACATATATCCTGATTAATGTTATATGTAATGTATAACTTCAGTCAGGATAATTGTAGCTTCAAAGAGGTGACTTTTAACGTTAGGTTTTCTTTTATATAACTCTTAGAGCTTCATATAATTAGTAAGGTTAAAATTATACAGTTTGTAGAGTTACAGTTGTACTAATCGAGGTTGAAGTTACATTGTACTGGAGTTGGAGTTATACATTTTATGCTTAGAGTTATTCATGTTCTGATTGAAGTTATACATTCCTCAATTGAAGTTACACCTACATTACTTTGAAGTTACATATATCCTTATAGAAGTTACACGTACAATGAATTGAAGTTGTATATATCTTGGTTAGAGTTAAATAAAATTGTACTTGACGTTCATCATCTCATGTCGTGTTAATTAACTACATATAATGCAATATATATTTTCAACTTAATTAACTTACAATTTCATGGATGTGCGGTTCTGTTCAGAATCAGTGAGTCGTAAGGGATGGGAAAAGGAAGTGGAGGCTGAGTATTGCAAGCATTTAGCAAGTGAGTTTACTCCTTGCGTAGGACAACAATTTTTTTGAAATCGACGAGGCAGTGACATTTTATAAAATTTATGCATAGGCGGTGGGTTTGATGTTCAGAAGTATACGACGAAAAAATGGCATGACGTGAAATAAAGCCAAAGTTGTTGGTTTGCAACAAAGAGGGATTCACATATGTCCTAAAAGGCAAGGCAGTAATAAAAAATATTGAGGCCGGAACAAGGGAACAAGAAATGCAAGGGGGATTAACATGTGCGAAGCATAGGAAATATACAATCAAGAGGGTAGGGTGTAAAGCGCGAATCAGGCTATTTATGAAGAATGGTGTATTGGTAATTGACCGATTCCACATGGGCATAATCACGAGCTAATATCTATTCACGATCGACAGTTTCAAAAGATGTCGCGGAACATATAAGATTTTCACAAGTACTTGATAATCTACAACTCAAGGGTTAGTCAACTATTATTCAAACTCCAGTAATTGAATGACAAACATGATTAGTTGATGTTATACATAAATTTCTAAGAGTTATACATAATCTACGTTGAAGTTATATATCAAGATCTTAGAGTTATAAATAATTAAAAATTCCACAATCAATTACTGGAGTTATACATACTGTTGGCTGAAGTTATACATAAAAGTCTAAGAGTTATTCATAATACAAGTTTAAGTTATACATAAAGGTCTAAGAGTTATAAATAATTAGAAGTTTCACAATCCATTATTAGAGTTATGCATACTATTATCTAGAGTTATACAGAAAAGTCTAAGAGTTATACTTAATATTAGTAGAAGTTGTACAGAAAGGTCTAAGAGTTGCACATAATTAAAAGTATTACGTTCCATTACTGGAGTTATACATACTGATATCTAGATTTATACAGAAAGTTATAAGAGTTATACATCAAGATCTTAGAGTTATAAATAATTAGAAGTTTCACAATCCATTACTGGAGTTTTACATATTGTTGGCCGAAGCTATACATAAAAGTCTAGGAGTTATACATAATACAAATTTAAGTTATACATAAAGGTATAAGAGTTATAAATTATTAGATGTTTTACAATCCATTACTAGAGTTATACATACTGTTGTCTAGAGTTAGACATGATGGTCTAAGAGTTATACATAATATTAGTAGAAGTTATATAGAAGGGTCTAAGAGTTATATAGAAAGTTCCCAAACTTATACATAATCATAGATGAAGTTATACATCAAGATTTAAGAGTTATAAATAATTAGAAGTTTCAAAATCCATTAATGGAGTTATGCATACTGTTTTTTGAAGTTATACAAAAAGGCCTAAGAGTTATTGATACCGTCGTTTTAGTATCAAAAATAAATACATAATACTACTAACAGAAATCAGCGGTAAGTAGGGTCGATCTCCACAGGGAGGCTAAAGTATCTATCTGCTAATCTCTTCTGTCTAGTAACAAATGGGAGGTTTTTTGATTGGTTTCTAAACTACTGAAGGTCTAAGGCAATAGAAATAAAGTAGAGAGCAATAAAGGCAAGAAAAGCAAGAAAACGATCAGATAAGGTGAGATATGTCAGGATTTCAGTTCATCATGGCAGTTCACTAACTCAGTCATAAATAGTCCAGATAAGCTACTGTGAGACGGGCAAGGGAAAGGTCCTTCCGGTACGCTATCCACCCTAGATTACAAGTAACTTAACTTCCGTCCTCATTAGGATAGTCTACTGTTCATAGCAGGTCTGTTCATTCCAATCTTTCGATCTATGAGCGAATCTAACCAGATTAAGGGGTTTAGAAGAGTGCACTCAACTAAACATATTACAGTTATATTGCTACGGGCACATTTCTCACAATTAATTGTCTAACCTATTCATAACACCATCAATTCCCTACCATGGCTCCCCTAATCCTAACACAAAGGAGTTCAGCTACTCATGCTTTTGATGCAATCAACAACAATAACAATAAGCATGCTAAGAGAAGACATAATAAGTAGATTAAAAAGATGAAGCATATACTAATAAAGACAACAATGAAATAAGAATTAAAGAACAAAGGCAAAGAAGAGCAATAATTAAGAGTAAGCAAAGAATTAGATTAAGTAGAAAGAGTAGAGAAAGATGATAAAATAGCGAATCCGGCAATGACAAAAGTAGCAGCAGTGATTAAGAGAAGTAAAATATGATTAAGATGATATTAACATGTTTATAACCTAATCCCGACTTCCTTTATATAGGGACGTGATAATTAACATAAAATAAACCTAACACGGAATAAGAAACCCGTGTATATATGCTAGTCACTCGATCGAGCAAGTTTAAACTACTCGATCGAGTGATTCTCCAAAAAAACCTTTCGATCGAACAAAAGTAGCTCTCGATCGAACACTTCCAATATCGCTCACTTCGATCGAGTACAGCAGGGACTCGATCGAACATCTTCACTGCCAAAACTACTCGATCGACCACCAAAAGTTCTCGATCGAGTGTATTCCACTGAAATCAGCAAGGAACTCATTTGGTTAGCTTTCAAGGACCACCTTTACGCTTCCCGAGGTACGACATTCTGCTCTAAATCTCCATCTCGTCAAAATGCATGCTAAGAAGAACGAATAAGGCGCGATTCCACTACTTTAAGGTCCATTTCTGCAAATGAGACAAAATGAACCAAAGTAGTCAATTCGAGGCATTTTGCAATACGAAGCAATGAAAATGACATAGAAATACGTGCAATAAGAGGCTAAAAAGACTATATAAATTGCACGTATCAAATATCCCCAAACCGAACCTTTACTCGTCCTCGAGTAAACTAAATACAAACTAATGGAATGGATATGAAAACTCAGAGCTAGCTATAACTTGACCACTTAAACCGTTTAATGCAATCAAAACTAACAATTATAGCTACAACAGTCAAGCGCAAACGAGTTGTATGATGTCTATAAATAAGCTGACCTGTCAACCTTGCAAGACCTTTAAAATCGGACTCTCACGGGTCACTCTTCTCTCATGAAGGAAATGGTGAATATAAATGTATGAGAGAAGAAGAGAAATCAGTCACTCACCTAAATTGCGACCTACAATAACATGCATGCAACAAAACTGATAGACGATTCTAATCACCATACATACATTCCAACCAAACAGTGTCTGTCACAGCCGAGGGCTTATAAATATTATGGGAAAGTGAGGTAACGGGTAAGAAAAGGCAAAATAGTTATGGAAATTGTGGAGGTAAAGCGTCAAGCTAGCACCTCAACAGCACCATATAAGACGACCCAATTCTCAGCCGACTATAAAATATAGCACATACGCCCTTTACTGGCGCAAAACTCACTAACCAAAAACAACAACTCCTCAAACGATAACAATAAAACATAGAAGCGAAACCGTCTCAAAACAAACAACATACACGGCTTCTTTTTCATTTTCCAACTTTCATTTTTCTTTATTTTCTTTCTTCTTCTGATTTCACGTTTTTTTTTCATTTTTTTTCTTTTTCTTTTTTCTTCCATGCTTTTTCGTTTTCTTGCCCACATTTCTTTCTTTTTCTACCAACTCCATATGAATAAGAGCAAACCAACTCGCATAAATGAGAAATATAGCACAAAAAGTACACTAAACTAGCTTGACAGGCAGGCTTAATTTGGGTGTAGTTAATGGGTCAAAAGGCTAAGTTTGGCTGATGTGGAGCTAAATGGGTGAAAATGAAAGAAAAGGAAAAATTGCAAGTACCTCCCTGCATGTGACACCGACCACAAACCCGAATATATGCAAGCAAAAAGTAATCGAATTTCATAAAAGTGCAAAATGATGAACATGTTATGCAAGGAGTACTACTCTCAATTCCTACATGAATTGGTCATGAATGTTTCCAGTTATACGGCTCTAAAAACTTAGAAATTTTAAAGTAGTTTGCCAATTTTTCATTTTAAGTCTAAATGATCAGCTGTATTTTTAACACTAACTCGTAGATTATGCGCATGACTAAGCTAATAACTGCCAATTAGATGCAAGGCTAAAGTGAAATGACAAGTTAAAGTGCAAAATTATCACAGAAATCTACCGTTCTGAGACGACCTATATGCAAAATGAAACGTGATATTTTTGAATTTTTTGAATTTCCTATATTTTTTGAATTTTTTCATTTTTTTAAAATAAAAATTCAAATGCGAGCAGAAAAAAAAACGTGAATGCAAAACAAATGCAAATGAAGACTCAAAGGATGCAATACCCTCCCCAAACCAAAACGGACAACGCCCTTGTTGTCCTCTAGCATACACCAGTAGTATAAATACGGGGAACGGGATAAAACATCCAATTAATGAATGAATACAATAAATAAATAAATAAGGAGATGAAAAATAAATAAAAGAGCAAAAATACATACAAAATATACGAACTTCCCCAAAACAGCCAGAAAACTGGGGAAGTGAAAAGACCAGCAGCTACTCGTCAACATCATCCTCCTCCTCCACCACCGCGTAGTCAGGATCTCTCTCCTGCTCCCGTCTCCTCCTCTCGTCAGCTCTAGTTATCTCCTCCTACTCAGTTGTGTCCGCCTTGCTCTCTGGTTGCGGGTACCCCTCCGCCGGGAACCGGTAGAAAGAAGGGTGTGGCCAGCCGTCTGGAACGGGACGTCCTCTCCTAATGTGGTACTAATACAGAGGAAAAAAGGCAAATGCCTGGTCCTACTCTATACGAGCCACGCGACTGCACATTTCAAGGATCAAACCATCACGTCGCCCTTGGTCCATAACCTCAGGCGCCACAAAGGGAGTAGGAGGAAAAAAATTAGCCGGCAGAACAGGCTGTGTAACAGAAGAAGTAGGGATAGGGGTCGGTGTAGGCGTGGGCGTGAAAGTCTGCCCAGCCTCAGTCGGTGTGGACCCCTCTCCAGTATCAAGTCTCTTCCGCTTCTTAGGAGCGGAAGTAGTGGAAGGAGAAAGTGTAAGGTGGTAGGAAGGTAGAGGTGGAGGCAACCTACCCGTCACAGTGGTCAAAGGTGTAAGACAGGGCATGTCAGGAAATGGTAAGGTTACAGACTCGGAACCACATATCTTCGAAGTCCGTTGATCCTTAGCTAACCAAAACATCGCCTGCATGGCGTTAATATCTAGGTCCTTTTCCTTGTCTAAGTGTGTCAGGCCAGGGGATAGTCAGTGAAGAGAGAACGGGCGAGGTAGGAGGCTATGCCTCCACATGAAATCGTGCCCATCTTCTTCTCCCCGACAACATTAAAATGATGAGATGTCGAGTAAGCAATGTTAAGTACAAAGGGGCCAGCGCTATCAATGTTCAATTAGCCCCCTAAAATCGACAACACAACATTGTTAATGTTGTTAGGCTCTTTACGGCAAAAAATAGTACCACCAAAGAGACGCAAAAAGTAACGGGTCGGGGGAAGGTGAACGTAAGACAGCCTACGCTACTCAAAGGGAGTCTTTGCCAAAGTAGGCCAAAGTAAATGCAGGACCTTCCGAGGAGGGTCCTGATCATCGTGTGATAAAAAACCTAACCGCCTCCTAAACTCAACTAAGGTCCAAGTGGTGGTCTGGTTAAACAGCCTAAAGGAGACACAAGAGCTCCTCGGGTCAGTGTCATATGCACCAGCTGAAAAGTTAAAAGAGCTGAAAAAACCAAGGGTCAGCTGCTCGTAGGTCAGTGCACTCATGGTGGTCAACCCGGTCATCCTCGTCCCGTTTAACAACTCAGCAATAGGCTCGTAAATCCCCAGTCTCTCAAGTGTAGTCCGACACAAAAACTTAGTAGAAGTGATGTCACAACGCATTAAACTCTTAAAACATTTACGATGAAGCGAGTTCACGAAACGTACCTCAGGATAGTCAGGAAGTGGGTCCAAAGAGTCGTCTGCTCGGAATATGGCAGCAGCGCGTCCAGCAGTAGTATGACCTCGTCCTCATCCTTGTCCAGCAGTACCCAAAGAAGAAGAAGCCAGTCTAGGAGCGCGGTCTGTGACTGGTCGAGGTCCCAAAGCTGACGAGAAAGCAGCTTCAACAGCAGAGGTCGTCACCGAGAAAATGAGGGTAGCTGGAGTGGTAGCAGCGACAGTAACAGCAGTAAAAGAAACCGAGCTAGTGACGGTGGCAGTAGCAGGGACCACCGTGTCAGAAAGGGATGGGGCGAAGTACTACTATCCATCCTAACAATCAAATAAGTACCTTAATCCGTCAATTAAACAATTACAAAACGATTTTCCCAAATTTATCAAAAATGTTCGAAACGCTAACCCTAATTAAGGTCGAAAACGATCAATTAAACAACAAGAAACAAAGGGAAAGACTTACTTGATTTATTACCCACAGAAAGATGTGAAAGAATCGACAAAAAACGCACATAATAGTCGGATTTAAACTCGACTCGAGCAATCCCTAAATCCCTAATTAAACCGCAACCAAAACAAATTTTTAGGGGAAAGTAGCGGGCTATTATCGATAATAAAGTAATAAACACAATATGGGAGTTGAATTTGGTAAAGGAGAAGAACAAAGGGAGATTTGGGGGATTTTTCGAAGGTTTATCGCACAAAAGGGAAAGATGAATAATTAGAATGAAAATAGAAGGGAAAAGGAATACTCCCTGCGTGTCATAAGACATTGTCACTTGATTGAGTGATTTGAAACCACTTGATCGAGAACTTCTTCTTTCATTCTGCTCGATCGAGTAAATTAGCGTTTGATCGAGAAATCCCCTTTTTGGACCATTCGATCGAGAACTTGAACTTGTTTGATCGAAGACTTTGTCTGGGCAATCCTCTTGATCGAGTACAAAAAGTACTCGATCGAGTTATTTTCCTTCGGCACGCATTCCCAAACCTGTATAAAAACACATAGAAATGCTTCCCGCAAATACCAAATTCAAAAATACGCAGTCTTATTCGGTCTTATGCTAAAACTAACTTCGCTATTATCTAACAGGCTAAAACGCAATTAAAGTGTCTAACGGAAATTCAAATTACAATGTTTTACAACGGGGCATTCCCCGCTCATCTTCCAAAACACTGTAACAGCCCAAAAGAGGGCTTCTGATTGGAGGAGGTCCCTTCAGCATTGTGGACCGTCCTCTGGGATCGCCATGAGCTTGAACTAGAACTGATTGAAGAAGAATAGTTTGCGTCCACATACGCCTTCACTTTATTCTTCCCCTTGACACTCGTATTGGCAGTGTCATTTGCAGCATTCCCAGTCACTTAACTTGATTTTCACTGTACCTTGACCAAAAGAATCTCCAGGATCCACTCTGTTTGTACCTGTAGAAAGGAAAATAATAGAATGGTCCTCCATATTGCTCTTAGTCTAAGGCGGAGGTGTCACTATAGCAGCACAAAATTCAATATCATCAGCTGAAGAATCTGTCTGGGTCTATAGAGGGTAAGGCATTGCAAGGTTGAACTTGAATAGGGGCCCTACGAGCTTTGGACTGATAAAAAGTCAGCTCCTCATCACCTACCTGGAAAGTAAGGGTTTTTCCACCGACATCAATTACCGCGCAAGCAGTAAATAAGAATGGTCGTCCTAACATAAAAGGAGTGTAAGAATCTTCGGGTATGTGTAAGACCATGAAATCAACGGGAATAAAGAATCTCCCGATCTTCACAGGTATGTCCTCTAAGACACCTAGTGGCCATGATATAGTACGGACGGCCATCTGAACAGTCATGTTAGTACAGTGAAATTTGGTCAAACCCAGTCTCTTTGGGAGAGACAATGGTAAGACACTTACGCTAGCTCCTAAGTCATATAGCGCATTATCAATTAAGTGGGTCCCTAAATGGCATGGAATCGAAAAGCTACCTGGGTCTGATTGTTTGGGTGGTGTCTTATTCTGAACTAAGGCAGACCCTATTTCAGTCAACGCTACCGTTTCATGATCACTAATATGCCTCTTACGCGTTAATATTTCTTTCATAAATTTCATGTAAGAGGGTACCTAGGTAAGCAGTTCGGCGAAAGGAACGTTGACATGAAGGCTCTTTAGGATATCAGCAAATTTCCCGAACTGTTGTTTGGCCTTCTTGTTCTGCAATCGCCTCGAAAAGGGAACCGTGATAGGAATTTCCAACCCCTTATTTCTTTCTGCCAACGTCTCAACACAATCATCATCTTTCTTACTCGATTGAGCCCTTTTTCCTCTCGATCGAGTCCTTTCATCAGCAATATCCTTCGATCAAGCACTTTTCTCCACTCTATCGAAGTCTTCCTTTTCAGCATCAGTCGATCGAGTAATGGTTTCACTCGATCGAACAATTTCCTCAGCAATTTTCTTCGATCGAGGACTTTCCTCCACTCGATCGAAGTCTTCTTTTTCAGCATTGCTCGATCGACTATCAACTTCACTCGATCGAGTAACTTTTCCAGCATTTCCTCTTGATCGACCACCTGAAATGAGTCGATCGAGGACTTTCCTTGGGTTTAGCATATTTTGGTCCAATGACGACTGTTCATGGCCTGCAGCAGTATTTTCCGGATCTGATATGTCTTCATCAGTTGACAATTTGGGTCCTTCATAGAAAAGACCGCTTTGCAAATTTATCAGATTTACCGTCTCATGTTGGTTCTTATCAGGTTGAGATGCTAAATGACCTGGTTTCCTTGAAGATTGATTAGTGGCGAGTTGAGCTATCTGGGACTCAAGTGACTTTATCGACGCATCTTTCTGTTGGTCACTCTTTTGCAACTGGACTGTCAACGATTAAATCATTGACTTCAACTCTGCCATTTCACATACCCCACTGGAGGAAGCACCTTGATGCGGCGATGGAAAGGATGTAGGCTTTTGAAAGCCTTATTGAGCTTTATAAGGAGGGATGTAAGGTTGTTGTTGTTGCGGAGGAGGTGTAAGATTCAACACATTCTGACTAGTCCATCGCAAATTAGGATGGGCTCCACTCTGATTGTTATAATAAGAGCCTCCTTGCCTATATTGCTGAAAGACAAGAACCTGCTCGTTCTCAGTTAGATAGTTAACAGCAGTGTGACCATCATTACTAACGCACCTCTCACATGAAACAGTTTCTTGTCTAGTCAACAAGTGAACCGTCTGTTGATCTCCAGGATTCTGCAACTCCAGCTTATCAAAACGGGCGTTCATGGCTTCCAGCTGAGCCACAACTGCACTATCGACAGAAGAAAGTGTTCTAATACCTCCTCTTTTGGTTCCCATACTCAGCACAATGGGTAGCCATTTCCTCTATGATTCCCCATCCCTTGGCATCATCATTATTCTTCTGAAATCTCCCATTTGACGAGGCATCTAATATAGCACGGTGGTACACATACAACCAATTATAAAACTGGTTGCACAAGAACCATTGATCGAACCCATGATGAGGAAGAGACCGCACCAACTTCCTAAACTGGAACCATGCTTCGTACAAGTTTTCATCTGGTGTCTACTTAAAACTTGTAATTTTTCCTCTCAGCTGAGTAGTTCGTTATGGAGGAAAATACCTTTTATAAAAAGCAAGGGCCAAGGACTCCCAGTTAGTAATACCGGCCACGGTTCTGTCGAGATCTGTGATCCATTCTAGGGCTTCTTCGGTCAAAGAGAAAGGAAATAGGACCTCCTTAATCTTGTCCTGGGTCACTCCCTTAGTAGTGGGAATGGTTGAGCATTAGTCTGTGAAAACCTCCATATGCTTCCGCGGGTCCTCACCAGCTACACCACGGTACAGATTTATTTCGACCAAGTTGATGTAAGATGGCCGAATTTCAAATGTGTTCCCATCCTCGGTCGCAAGTTTGAAACCTTTAGGGTTTGAAGAAGCAGTTGGCTCTGAATGACTCGCAATATTAGGCATTTTCATTGGACTTACGGCAGAAATAGAATTGTCTTCTTTCAAAGACCGGTCTTCTGCAAAAAAAAAAAGTGTTCTAGTTCGGGTTCAAAAGTACTCAAGGCTTCCTTTTGAATCTTTCTCTACAGTCTTTGTCTATAGCGAAAGGTCCTCTCTGGTTCACGATCAGCTGGCACTAACTCTGACCTGTTAGATGATACGTGCCTAATGTATAGTCTTTTTGGCCTATTTCAGCACGTATTTCTATGCAATTCTCTACTATTTTTATAGTATTTTGCCCCGAATTGGCTACTTTGGTGTATTTTGTCCTTTTTATAGGAATGATCGCGAAAGTGGTGGAACCATGCTCCTTTTCGTCCTTTTTGCATGCATTTAGAGGAGACGGGATTATCCCAGAGTGAGATGTTGCACTTAGAAGTGTCGTTGCACGCTTTACGAGGCATTTGGGTGAAGACGTGAGCTGAATTGAAGACCCAAGTGGTCTATCGAGCTGTCTAGTGGTCTATCGAGCTGATTGGTGGTCGATCGACTGGTTCCTAAGCTCCCCAAGACTCGATCGAGCTACTGCTTACTCGATCGAGTGATCCACACATGACCAAGTTCTTGATCGAGTGCCATGCTGGTCGATCGAGGGACTTCTGCTGCCAACGTTGGTCGATCGAGTGGTTTAATCCACTCGATCGAGAGGTTTTCGACATATGGGCTTTAATTAGTCCGTGTGTTATTTTTCCGCATAAACTCTTTAGTTGTTTTACTATATAACCTATGTTTTACTAGGTTATTAGGGATCTCTTTTATCTTTTTATCTATCTCTTTACCTTCCTTCACTATAGAACTGGTTACGTTGCTTAAACCCTCTACTATTACTTTCGTTTTCGGATTGCTTCATCGGATTTCGTGCTCTTTACGCCGGAAATAGCTTGGATTGTAATCTTCTCTTTTCTTTAATAATAATTAACCTTCTGTTGCATTTAACTCTTGTTATTGTTTATCATTCTTTCTGCCCTAGTTTATTATTTATTGAATTTTATTATTATTTCGTTATGATATCTGCTGGGAAATTATCTGCTGTTAGATTAGTTATGAGTATGAGTAGCTAAACCCCTTCATGTTGGGATTAGGGGATCTGCGGTAGAATAATGACGACGTAGTGAATGAATTAGACAATTAACATAAAAGACTCTGTCACTATAGCAATATAATCGTAATTCTCGACCTAGTTGAGTGCACGCTTCTATGTCACCCATTAAACGGCTACAATTAATCCGGATCGAAAGATTGGACTAAATAGGGCTGCTATAAACAGTAGACTACCCTAATGAGGACGAAAGTTAAGTTAGTGGTATTTTAGGGTGGGAAGTGGACCGAAAGGACCTTCTAATATCCGTCTCGCATTAGTTAAATCCGAGTCATTTATCGCTAAGTTGTTGAACTACCGTAGTGAACCGAATTCCCGACATGTTCCCCTCTTATTATAGTTTTAAATCATTTTCCTATTTATCTGCTCTCCTCTTTATTTCTCTTCCTTTTACTCCGTAGTTTAGAACCAAAATTTATTCAACCCCAATTGTGACCATAGAATTAGAAATAGATAGCTGTAGTTGCATTCCTCCCTGTGGATTCGATACTGATTTGCCTCTACTACATTTTTAGTTGAGACCGTTAGGTTTTATTTTTGACAGGTACGCGACAGACGTGTCAAATTTTGGCGCCGTTGCCGGGGAGGCAATTGTTTAATTTACTAGCTGTTTTATTTTTAATTCTCCTTTTAGTTTAAGGAACATCGTTCCTTAGACTATTCTTATATCTTGTCTGTAGTTTTGTCTTATGCGCAGGTCGCAAGGTGGTCCACTACTACCTTTTGATCCCGAGATTGAGAGATCTCTGCGCGTAAAAAGGAGACTATTTCAAGAGCAACAGGCAGAGGAAGAGCCTAGTTCTCGTGGTAACTTTTACGAGAACGAGCTTTTCGAAGACAATCCACCGTCTTCTCCAGTTTCCAATTCATCATTGAGTCACATTACTTTCCCGAGTTTCCCGAAATGGCCGAGGAAGCAACCATTGCTAGTCACTCCGAGCCCACGGCCGACAATCTCTATAAAGGGTTGAATCGCCTCGGAGATGCTAGGAAGTTCGAGCCAAAGCCTCGCATACATCAATATGGTAGAGAAAAATCAGTTCGGGGAGCTGCAATCGAAGACGACTCAAGATATGGAGACTTTCATTGATTATCGCGCTCCATACCTCCTCCCACCGGGCGTGACAGTGATCGATCAAAGAAACTATGTTCATCTTCTCACTCCGCGATGCTGCAAGGGAGTGGTACAGGGATTTAGACAAAGCTGCTCACGGCATAACAGATTGGAATTCGCTAGCATTGGCATTTTATAAGAAGTATTTCTCTACTTCGAGAACCATCGCCATTAGAGCTCAGATAACAAGTTTCAAACAAGGGCCTGACGAGAACTTCCACGAGGCATGGCTTCGATTTAAGAAACTGGTGCGGACCATACCGCATCACGGTTTCGAAAGGTGGAGCCTGTGTAACCATTTTTACAATGGTTTATATGATGATCAGAGGGCTATATTAGATGCGGCAGCCAACGGTCGATTTTCTGACAACTTGGGGCCGACGAAGGGATGGAAAATCATAGATGATTTAGCCACTCACAGGGCTGAATACGAGAATTCAAGAGGAAACCAAAGGAGAGCCGTTGAATCCTCTTCAGTGGCCGCATTAGAAGCCCTTACTGCTAGGTTCGACAAGTATGAACTAGGGGGAGCTCTCAAGCCAGGGATGTACCAGGTTAATGCTATGACAGACGGTCCCTTCGTCTGTACGAGATGTGGGGTAGATGGACATGTCGCTGATTATTGTCCTAGTCCTTATGAGCAATGTGCTGCCTTTCAACACTACAGGCAAAACAACACTCATTACGAGCCGAATATCCACCCCAATTTGAGGTGGAGTAATCAGAACAACGTACTCAATCCCACCGCTCCTCCAAATCAGCAGCAGCAGCCCTATATTCCTCCACACCAGAAGCAACAAGGCTATCAGAAGCCTCCGTCTTTTAACCCTCCTAACCACGGTTCATCTTCCAGTGGGGTGAGTGAAATGGGCGAGTTAAAGTCTATGATGCAAGCCATTACAAAGCAGCTTCATGCGAGTGATCAACAAAGAAGCAGAAGTGATCAACAGAGAGACGCGACCATAAAGGCACTTGAGACTCAAGTCGCCCAACTCGCCGCGAATCAATCTTCGAGGAAGCCCGGTCATTTACCGACTCAAAATGAGAAGAACCCAAATGAGACGGTACATTTGATAGAGTTGAGAAGCGGTCTTTCTTACGAGGGACCAGAAATGAAGAAATCAGACCTGGAAATAGCTGCAACTGATGATGAACAGTGTTCTGTTAAGAAAAAGGGGCTCACGACGAAGCAGTTACTCGATCGACTGAAATCAGGTGTTCGATCGAGTGGAATTGGTAACGAATCTGGTCGATCGAGTAGTCTTCCTGCTCGATCGAGTGAACTGGAAGCTGAATCTGGTCGATCGAGTGGGGATGTTGCTCGATCGACTGAAGTTGCTAAGGATGGTGCTCGATCGAGTGAACACATTGCTCGATCGAGTGATATTACTGACGGGAAGCTTATTCGAGAGCCTGCTAGTGCTCGTTTAAGCGAGGAATTACCAGAAAGGCCTCGTTCGAGAGGTAAGAAGCGTCCAAAGGATACCGAACTCGCTCCGGAAGATACTTTGGAAGCGAGAAACAAGGGGCTCGAGATACCAATCACGGTTCCCTTCCCGAGGCGGCTGCAGAATACCAAGATTAATCAACAGTTTAGCAAATTTGTTGAGCTTTTGAAGAGCTTGGAAGTTTCCGTGCCGTTCACTGAATTGCTGACCAAGGTACCCTCTTATTTAAAATTTATGAAAGAGATTTTAGCACGTAAGAGGACCATTAATGATAATGAGACTGTAGCTTTGACTGAGATGGGGTCAGCCCTATCTCAAAATAAGCTACCTCTTAAGCAATCAGACCCGGGTAGTTTTTCGATCCCTTGTCACATAGGAATGCAATTGATTGATAATGCGCTATGCGATTTAGGCGCTAGCGTAAGTGTTTTACCATTGTCTCTAGCTAAGAGACTTGGTGTGACAAAACTGAGTTGCACCAACATGACTGTCCAGATGGCCGACCGTAGTCTATCACGGCCACTAGGTGTAGCGGAAGACGTACCTGTTCGGATTGGGAAGTTCTTTATTCCCGTCGATTTTGTCGTCTTAGATATCCCCGAAGATGTGCACACCCCTATCATTTTAGGGAGACCATTTTTGTCCACCGCCGTGCAAGTAATAGACGTCGGGGGAAGACTTTGACTTTCCAGGTAGGAGACGAGGAGCTGACTTTCCATCAGTCCAAGTTCCGGAGGGCTCCCATGCAGGCTCAGCCTTGCAATGCCCTCTCTTCTGTTGACCCTATTATTGACACTCCAGATGAAAATCTAGAGAATATTGCTGTTATTGCTAACCCTCCGCCTCATACTGAGAGCAAAAAGGAGAAAAAATCGTCTGTTTTCCTTACTGCAGGTACAAATGAAGGCAAGAAAGGAGTTGTCAAAGGACGTGGTGCAACCACTATCAATCGAACTGGAGCAAAGGATGCCAAGGAAGATGACAGAGGGGCGAGAACGAAGACAGTTCGAACCTACATAGATTGGAACTATGTTCCTCCTCCTCTTGCAAACAGTAATTCAAGCTCATGGAAATCAAAGAGGACGGTCAGTGTCATTTGAAGTGACGTCCTCCAGTCAGAAGCCCACCAAGGGGCTACTGAAAGCTAATGGGAATTAAACGGGGAAATGCCCCGTGTAACAACTTGTAATAGATATTCGTTTGAATTTCTTTTGAATTTATTTATTACGTTTTTAATTAGGACAATTAGTTTAGACAATTTTTAGCATAGACTAAGACTATAGACTGTGTTTCTGCATATTTGGTATTTTGGGATGTGTTTGGACGTGTTTTATGCAGGTTTGGGAAATGTCATGCATTTCGAGGAAATAAAGACGGAAATCCAAGAGTCAACGAGAAGAAGCCCTCGATCGAGTACTTTTTGTACTCGATCGAATGGCGATTGGGTCGATCGAGCTGGCTGGTTACTCGATCGAGGAAGACCAAAAAGAAACAGGTCGATCGAGAGGTTTCGTATTCGATCGAGCAGAGGGACATCAAAAACTCCTCGATCGAGTGACTTAAAATCACTCGATCGAGTGAAATGAACAGGAGACGGGAGTTTTCTTTCTTAAAACTCTTTACTTTCCTAATTCTATTTCATTTAACCCCTAAATTCCGTCTAACTCCCTCTTAATTGCGATTCCCATTTCCCCCAAATCCCCAATTTTTGCCCAAAATTATCAAATCCACCACCTACATTCTACTACTAGCACTTAATTCTTCAATAGCCCCTTATTTTCCCCCTCTTTTGTGCTCGTTTTTGCGGATTTTAAGAGGAATTAGGGTTTGCGGTTTTTTTCGATCAAAATCCGCCTTTGTTGCTTGTTATTTGAAGTTTAATTGCTTGTTGTAGGATAATCATCATCAAGTAAGTGTTTCTATCACACTCTTTGCATTTTCTCTTCATTTAATTCAATTTTTTTGAGGTGATTTGATTTAGGGCTCGAAAATCCATGTCTAGTCGATTTTGTTTCGACTTATTTGTGTTTATATGCCCTTAATTAGCTTGATTGATGATGTTTTCGCAATTCCTCACTGTTTCTACATGATTAATTCGAATTTTCCGCGATTTCCGCGATTAGGGTCCCTGTGAGTCGAATGTGTCGACTGTCAGACGGTTTTCTGTTGCCTTGCTTGCTTAACTTCAGTCCATGCTTACTTACCACTGTTGTTAATTGCCGTTACCGTCCCCTATCGCCTTTATATGCTGTGAATTTTTGGGAATCTCGCGCTGTGAGTGATTATTTCGACTGTTAGGAGTCTTACGAGCTCCCTCGTGTGGCTTCATGCTGTGTTTACTCCTCTAGCAGTCATTATTTCATCATTTTATCACCACTCACATGCCGCTCTTCGAAATTTTTGAGGAATTGTTTGGTTTTGTATGCTGTACGTCGATTGTTTCGACCAATAGGGCCATCCTTTTTGCTGTCACATGTTGGTTAGCGGTTGTTTTAACCACGGTTAGCAGCATCTTCTCTTATTTCGTGCCCTTTGATACTTTGCAGGATGGACGCGAGTTCTTTGCCTTCTACTAGTACGTCCTCCAGCTCGTCCGTGAGCGAGTCAGTGGTCCCTGCTGTTGCCACTAGCTCGCCTCGGCCACCACTGCAAACACCGATTCTACTTGTCTCACTGCAGGGGACGGTGTCGCCGCTGCAGCAGGCCAGTAGGAGCTCGAGTTCGGGCCAGCTTCACCACCACTACTCCTAGGCCCTTCTCTCTTTGGATCGGATTCGGCCCCGTTTCCAGCAGCCTGGTATGCTGCCACCGAGACCACACCAGCTGGCTAGCCAGTTAGCCATCACTTCCAGCCCTTCAGAGGTTGTTGTTACGAGAGAGGGCACTCTCACACCTCTACCGAAGATGCCCACGGTACGTTTCACTTCAGAGACTCACCGGAAACGGTTAACCGCTTTACTTCGTTGCCCTCTCTCCCCCACCCGTTTCCTTGCGCGGACTGACCTAGAGACCTTAGGCATTTATGAGGAGGTCTGTAGTTTGTTGAACGGGACGGGTATGTCGGGTCTGATTACCATGCAGGAGGCTACTATTCGTACCTTTACCTACGAGTTTTTTAGCTCCTACTCTTTTGACACCGACTCTTACGAGGCTGACCACTCCAGTTCCTGCATTCAGTTTCGACTCCGCAACGAGTCGCACCACTGGACCTTGGCCAAGTTTGGGCAGGTTTTGGGACTAGTTAGTGACGGTCCCACCGCCCCACCTCGAGACCTCCTTCAGCCACTTTGGGCCGCTCTTTCTCACACCCCTTTCCACTCACGGAAGGGAGCTCATGTTCACTTACCTGCGCCCCGTTACTACTTGCGTCTGTTAGGAGAGACCATTTTTGGGCGCCCTGAGCCCAATAACTTGACCAACACTGAGCTAGCGATTCTCGCGGGGTACCTCAACATTGACTACGGTACCCCGTTTGTTCTAAACATTGCCTATCTGGTAGCTCAGCATTGGAACGGTATTGGGACTCGGGTTAAGACCGCTGTTGTCTGTGGCGGGCTGGTGACTAGGATTGCCCGCCACCTTTACCCCACTGAGCCTGGACTCACTTCACCTGATGAGATGGCCCACCTTGACCTGGATGCCATGGCTGTCTTCGCCTGGTTCCCAAAGGCGAAGGGGAGTGCGAGGACGTGGAAGATCTGTGGTTCCACGTCTGTTACCTTACCGTGCTCTACCCTTCCGCCACTTTCACCGCTCCCTACTGCTGCTGAGGGAGCGAGTCCACCTCCACCTACCTACCACCTTACCTTCACCCCTCCTTCTTCCTCTAAGAAGAGGAAGCGGGAAGCCGGAGCATCTTCTAGCTCTCAGGCTCAGACTCAGGCCCAGGCTGGACCTACACCCACGCCTCAGCCTACACCCACTCAGACTCATACTCCACCCCCACTTGACCCTCCTTCTGGTTCGGTTTTTCCGGCCAATTTTGTCTGCCCTCCTGTCTTAGAGGCGCCCGAGGTCATGGACCAAGGGCGTCGTGATGCCGTGCTTTCGGATATGTGCAGGTACATTACTGAGATGAGACGGGATATGGCTTTGGCTGTATTCCCGCTCTACGAGTTCCATATCCGAGCCCGGCGACCGATTCCAGAGGGGTGGCCGCATCCTTCCTTCTACCGATACCCAGCGGACGGGTACCCTCCACTACCTTCTGACTCAGAGGAGGAGGTAGAGGAGACAGCGGTAGCACGAGAGGTGCGGTTACTGGGCGGAGCGGGGCGGCACACCGGCGCCGAGAGGAGGAGAGGGACCCTCCGTTCGCACCCGATCCGCAGGATCAGTGGAGATGACGACCGAGTCTCCCCCTTGTTTGTTCTTTGGTTTGGGGAGACCGTTTTGTTGAGTCGGAGTACGAGAGACGGCGGTGCCGACGACGAGTAGCTATCTTGGTCTACTCACTTCCCGATTTTTCGCTGGTTTGGGAAGTTCGTGTTTTTGTATGTCGTCTTACTCTTTTATTTCGTCTCCTTTATTTTTCTTTTATTGGTTGTATACTCACATCCCCATTTTTCTCATTTGGTGTATCTTTGGAGGACAACGAGGGCGTTGTCCGTTTTGGTTTGGGGAGGGTATTGCATCCTTTTGAGTCTGCATCTGCATTTGTTTTGCATTCACGTTTAATTTTTCAGTTTGCATTTGTTGTTTATTTTCAAAAAAATCAAAAATTCAAAAAAAAAAAATTAGAAAATTTCAAAAAACTCAAAAATTTCACGTTTATTTTTGCATTTAGGTTGAGTCGGAACGGTAGATTCCCGTGATGAAATTGCACTTAACTTGTCGATTCACTTGAGCCTTGCACTTTATTGATGGTTTTTAGCTTTGTCACACGCATAGTCTACGAATTTCTGTTCAAATAATAGCTGACTGTTTAGACTTGACCTGATAAATTGGCAAACTACTTAAAAATTCTGAGTTTTTAGAGCCATAACTGGTGCCACTCATGACCAGTTCATTAGGAATTTTGAGAGTAGTACTCCTTGCATAGCATGTTCATCTCATTTGCACATTTATGACATTCAATTTCTCGTCAAATGCACATATTCGGGTCTGCGGTTGGTGTCACATGCAGGGAGGGTCTTGCAAATTCCCCTTTCTTTACATCCTTCACCCATTTAGCTCCACATTGACCAAAACTTGCCTTTTTGACCCATTAGCCACAGTCCAAACAAGCCTGCCTAGTCAAGCTAGTTAGTCTGTCCTTTTGTGGTATGTTTTCCATTGCAGTTTGATCCGTAATTCCTGTTTGGAGTTGGTGTTTGTGTTAAGAAAGGAGGAAAAGAAAAAAAAAGTATTGAAAAAAAAGAAAAAAAAAAAGAGGAAAAACGTGAAAGAAGAAGAAAGAAAAAAAAAAGGAAAGAAAACGAAGAGAAAAAGAAAGATGAGATTCACGTACAAAAAGAAAAAAAAAAAAAAAAAAGTTGTGAAAAAGTTGGACCCTCTTGTCAGAGTTGAGAAGATGTTTGAAGACGTACAATTGACAAGAGGGTTGGTTGTTTCAGTTAGTTGTTTCAAGACGATGTGTTTAAAAAGGGAACTTTGTGACCGTCTAGCTCCTCCACTCTTATTCTATATTTTTTGAGGAGATTGTGCTTTCGATCTAGTGAGTTTTGTGCCAAGTGACGGGCACTGTGTTAGTCTTTCGGTCGGTTTGAGATCCGGATGGTTTATTATGGTCTGTTAGGAACTAGCTTGACGCTTTTACCTCCACATTTCCATAACTTGTTTTACCTTTTCTCACCTGAACCTCACTATTCCCATATTATTTGCAAACCCTCTTTGTGACGGACATTATTGGTTGGAGTGTGTGCATTAGTACTTGAATTGTCTTTCATTTTTGTTGCATGCATGCTATGTAGGTCAGATTAGGCGAGTGACTGTCTTTTCTTCTCTCTTCTACATATAACATTTGCCCTTTGCTTCATGAGAGAAGAGTGACCACGTGAGAGTCCGGTTTTGTTGGTCTTGCAAGGTCGATAGGTCACTTTATTTTCGAACGACTTATAATTCGTTTTTGCGTATTGGTTTGTCTAGCTTTAATCGTTGATTTTCATTTGCATTAAAGTGGTTCAAGTAGACAAGTTAAGCTAGCTCAGAGTTATCATTTCCGTTCCATTAGTTTAGTTTTGAGTTTACTCGAGGGCGAGTAAAGGTTTGGTTTGGGGAGATTTGATACGTGCCTAATGTATAGTCTTTTTGGCCTATTTCAGCACGTATTTCTATGCAATTCTCTACTATTTTTATAGTATTTTGCCCCGAATTGGCTACTTTGGTGTATTTTGTCCTTTTTATAGGAATGATCGCGAAAGTGGTGGAACCATGCTCCTTTTCGTCCTTTTTGCATGCATTTAGAGGAGACGGGATTATCCCAGAGTGAGATGTTGCACTTAGAAGTGTCGTTGCACGCTTTACGAGGCATTTGGGTGAAGACGTGAGCTGAATTGAAGACCCAAGTGGTCTATCGAGCTGTCTAGTGGTCTATCGAGCTGATTGGTGGTCGATCGACTGGTTCCTAAGCTCCCCAAGACTCGATCGAGCTACTGCTTACTCGATCGAGTGATCCACACATGACCAAGTTCTCGATCGAGTGCCATGCTGGTCGATCGAGGGACTTCTGCTGCCAACGTTGGTCGATCGAGTGGTTTAATCCACTCGATCGAGAGGTTTTCGACATATGGGCTTTAATTAGTCCGTGTGTTATTTTTCCGCATAAACTCTTTAGTTGTTTTACTATATAACCTATGTTTTACTAGGTTATTAGGGATCTCTTTTATCTTTTTATCTATCTCTTTACCTTCCTTCACTATAGAACTGGTTACGTTGCTTAAACCCTCTACTGTTACTTTCGTTTTCGGATTGCTTCATCGGATTTCGTGCTCTTTACGCCGGAAATAGCTTGGATTGTAATCTTCTCTTTTCTTTAATAATAATTAACCTTCTGTTGCATTTAACTCTTGTTATTGTTTATCATTCTTTCTGCCCTAGTTTATTATTTATTGAATTTTATTATTATTTCGTTATGATATCTGCTGGGAAATTATCTGCTGTTAGATTAGTTATGAGTATGAGTAGCTAAACCCCTTCATGTTGGGATTAGGGGATCTGCGGTAGAATAATGACGACGTAGTGAATGAATTAGACGAATTAACATAAGAGACTCTGTCACTATAGCAATATAACTGTAATTCTCGACCTAGTTGAGTGCACGCTTCTATGTCACCCATTAATCTGGCTACAATTAATCCTGGATCGAAAGATTGGACTAAATAGGCCTGCTATAAACAGTAGACTACCCTAATGAGGACGAAAGTTAAGTTAGTGGTATTTTAGGGTGGGAAGTGGACCGAAAGGACCTTCTAATATCCGTCTCGCATTAGTTCGTCTGAGTCATTTACTGCTAAGTTGTTGAACTACCGTAGTGAACCGAATTCCCGACATGTTCCCCTCTTATTATAGTTTTAAATCATTTTCCTATTTATCTGCTCTCCTCTTTATTTCTCTTCCTTTTACTCCGTAGTTTAGAACCAAAATTTATTCAACCCCAATTGTGACCATAGAATTAGAAATAGATAGCTGTAGTTGCATTCCTCCCTGTGGATTCGATACTCGACTGCCTCTACTACATTTTTAGTTGAGACCGTTAGGTTTTATTTTTGGCAGGTACGCGACAGACGTGTCATTAGACCTGGGCATAAACAGCACTAGAGAAAATAAATAAGAACTGCCTCAAGGAATTTAAAATTCCCTGAGACTGAGAGACAAACGAATACAAACAGACAAATAGGCTAATTGCCTCCCTGGCAACGGCGCCAAAATTTGATACCATCTTTTTAGTATCAAAAATAAATACCTAATACTACTAACAGAAGTCAGCGGTAATTAGGGTCGATCTCCACAAGGAGGCTAAAGTATCTATCTGCTAATCTCGTCTGTCTAGTAACAAATTGGGGGGGGGGTTTAGATTTCTTTCTAAACTACTGAAGGTCTAAGGCAAGAGAAATAAAATAGAGAGCAATAAAGGCAAGAAAAGCAAAAAATATGATCAGATAAGGAGAGATATGTCAGGATTTCGGTTCACCATGGCAATTCACTAACTCAGTCATAAATAGTACAGGCGAACTACTGTGAGGCGGGCAAGGGAAAAGTCCTTCCGGTCCGCTATCTATCCTAGATTACAACTAACTTAACTTCCGTCCTCATTAGGGTAGTCTACTGTTCATAAAAGGCCTGTTCATTCTAATCTTCCGATCTAAGAGCGAATTTAACCAGATTAATGGGCTTAGAAGCGTGCACTCAACTAAACGTATTACAGTTATATTTTTATGGGCACAGTTCTCACAATTAATTGTCTAACATATTCATGACTCCATCAATTCCCTACCATAGCTCCCCTAATCCTAACACAAAGGAGTTCAGCTACTGATGCTTTTGATGCAATCAACAACAATAACAATAAGCATGCTAAGAGAAGACATAATAAGTAGATTAAAAAGATGAAGCATATACTAATAAAGACAACAATGAAATAAGAATTAAAAGACAAAGGCAAAGAAGAGAAATAATTAAGAGTAAGCAAAGAATTAGATTAAGTAGAAAGAGTAGAGAAAGATTACAAAATAGCGAATCCGGCAATGAGAAAAGTAGCAGCAGTGATTAAGAGAAGTAAAATATGATTAAGATGATAATAAAATGTTTATAACCTAATCCCGACTTCCTTTATATAGGGAAGTGATTATTAACATAAAATAAACCTAACACGGAATAAGAAACCCGTGTATATATGCTAGTCACTCGATCGAGCAACGTTAAACTACTCGATCAAGTGATTCTCCAGAAAAACCTTTCGATCGAAAAAAAGTAGCTTTCAATCGAACACTTACAATATTGCTCACTTTGATCGAGTACAACAGGGAATCGATCGAGCATCTTCACTGCCAAAACTACTCGATCAACCACCAATAGTTCTCGATCGAGTGTATTCCACTGAAATCAACAAGGAACCCGTTTGGTTAGCTTTCAAGGACCACTTTCACGTTTCCAAAGGGACGACATTCTGCTCTAAATCTCCATCTCCTCAAAATGCATGCTAAGAGAAACGAATAAAGAGTGATTCCACTACTTTAAGATCCATTTCTGCAAATGAGACAAAACGAACCAAAGTAGCCAATTTGGGGGATTTTGCAATGAAAATGACATAGAAATACGTGCATTAAGAGGCTAAAAAGACTATATAAATTTCACGTATCAGTTATAGATAAGAAATTTTTGTCAAGCGATCATTCAAGTTTTGATTAATTGTCAGCACTAATCAGGATATATTTTCCATTGCAGTTGAGGATATGAGCAACAAGGACGTACTACATGTGTAAGGAACATGTAAATGGGTTCGACAACATTGGTGCTACGTTAACTGATTTTAAGAACTTCCACAGATATGTGAAATGCTTCATCCATAAACGGGATGGGCAATTGCTCATAGATCGGTTCAAGAATATGACAGAAAATAGGCAGGGGTTTTATTTTGATTATGAAGTTGACGAGGATAATAGCCTTCGTAGGGCAATCTGGGCTGACAGAACTGCTAGAAGGAACTACTCGCTATTTGGAGATGCAGTATCGTATGACCCAACATACTCGACCAACAAGTATGATATGATTTTTACACCATTCACCGGTGTAGATCACCATAAGCGGTCAGTAACATTTTGTGGGGCGTTGATTGCCCATGAAGACCATGAATCATTCCAGTGGGTTTTCAGCAGGTTTTTGAATGCTATGGGGGGGGGAACGAGCCCTAGTACATTATAACAGATAAGGATCTAGGGATTATTAAGGCCGTACCCCTTGCCTTCAAGTCTGCACGCCACCGGTTTTGCACGTGGCATATAATGAACAAGGTGTCAACGAATTTCGGGGTGAAAAGAGAAGACTATAAGGAGTTTCTTCAGAAAATGAACGACATTATATGGGACAACACCCTAGAAACAGTGACTTTGACGTTAGGTGGACGAAAATAATGGAAGCGCATGGTCTTTTGAAAGAAGAATGGTTTACAGAAGCATACGATAAAAGGAGCCAGTGGGTGATGGCGCATTGCAGGGACTTGAACATGGGCGGTGTAATGAGGACAACGCAGAGATCAGAGAGCATTAATAGTTTTTTAAGAAGTTTGAGCAGAAGTCAGGTATGTTAGTTGAGTTTTGGATACGTTTTGAGAGCGCTATGGACCATCAACGGCATATGCAGAAGAGGCTTGACAATGATAACCGACACTCAACACCAAAAATTGCAACGGATTTAGCCATAGAGGAATACGCGCCAAAAGTGTATATCCATGAGGTTTTCAACAAATTTCAACATGAGGTCATTTACTCGGTCGATACATGTAGGACCGGGGGTTATGGTGAAGTAGATGGACTTGAGGTGACTGTCGTTAAGGATTCATGTAAAGAGAGGAGTTTCGACGTAGAGTACAACCCAGTTTATAATAAAGTTTTTGATAGAAGTTATGAAGTATGTAGCAGATAACTGAAGTTACACGATATATTGCTAGAGTTACACTGTCTGAACAAAGAAGTTATACATTTGTTTGAAACTTTATAAATATAGTAGTAGATGACTGAAGTTGCAAGATATAGTTCTAGAGTTACGTTATTCGAACAAAGAAGTTATACATTTGGCTTAATCTTTATCTATGTAGTAGATAACTAAAGTTACTTGATATCGTTCCAAAATTACACTGTCTGAACAAAGAAGTTATACATTTGTCATCTAATGAAATATGTTGTAGATGACTGAAGTTGTATGATATAGTTCTAGAGTTAAACTCTGTGGAAAAAGAAGTTATTTAGTTGTCAGAAACTTGTAAATTTAATTTTATTTCAGGGACACTTGTGGCACGGTGCAGCTGCAGAATGTTTGAAAGGAAGGGAATTCTATGCCGACATATAGTATGGATTTTTTCAGCAAACGGCAAGACGACAATACCAGAAGATTACGTTGCTGCAAGATGGACAAAGGATGCACTTCAATTTAAATTATCAGCCTGTGATGGTGAACTAACGGGTGCAAATAGTAGCATTGATGGAAAAGAAGTTGAGATGGTCAAGTTGTGGTCAGAAGTTCATGTGACCATTGGTTTACTTCGTGGTATGAGTGTGACTGAAGTGGTGAACTTAAGCTCTTTAATTAGAGAATTCAAGGAGAAACTTTTACCGTGCAATAAAGCTTTGACTAAGCAACAAGAATTGGAGAAAATTCTTGGTTGCCCCGCCAGTGAAGGTTTAACAATACTTCCACCAAAAAAATCTAAAAACAAGGGCAGCGGTAAAATAATGGTGTCAGCTAAGACTAAAGTCATTGCCTTAGCTAGTAAAGCAAAGCGCATGTGTAATAATTGCAAACAAATGGCACACCACGATAAACGGAACTGGCCTAACCCATTTTCAGAGCATCCGCCATTATCACCAGCATCTGAAGAAGAAGAAGAAGAAGAAGAAGAAGAAGAAGAAGAAGAAGAAGAAGAAGAAGAAGAAGAAGAAGAAGAAGAAGAAGAAGAAGAAGAAGTATTAGTTGGCAATAGCAAAATACCTTTGTCTCAACAAATTATTTACGCTCTTTTTCCTTAAAAGGTAAAGAATCTGGTGAGACGGAGGGGTATTAAGTAGCTAGCTTTTGTCTATTTTTGATGGAAGTTGCACTGTAATTAATTAGTTGAGGTGCATTAATTCGGTAACTTCAACTTATAGATTGTATGACTTCAGTCATATTATGTGCAACTTCAAGTTAATGTTAGAATGCCTGTGTATGATTATTAGGATATCCTGCAAAACTCCTATGCCTATTGTATAACTGTTACACGTTATCGTATTATGTATAACTCTTGTCCCTTTTTTATAACATCAGCTAACAGCATATATAACTCCAGTAATTGATTGTAAAATTACTAATAATGTGTAACTCTTAGACATTTATGTGTAACTTCAACTTATATTATGTATAACTCGTATCCCTTTTTGTATAACTTCACCTAACTTCAGTCATAATTTTTC
Source organism: Silene latifolia (assembly GCF_048544455.1). Classification (NCBI taxonomy): domain Eukaryota; kingdom Viridiplantae; phylum Streptophyta; class Magnoliopsida; order Caryophyllales; family Caryophyllaceae; genus Silene; species Silene latifolia. Next base: position 2,809,554 of record NW_027413701.1, read on the forward strand.
CAAATATTTCGTATACTGTTACTCTTTGGCCATTCTGTATAACTTCAACTAAAATTATGTGTAACTTTTACGCGATTTTGTATAACTTTTATTTTAGTTAAAACAGACCAAGAAGAAATAGTAACAATCTATTCACAAAAAGTTGCCTATGTTGTTAAGAAGTTTCTTGACAATAGACTAGAGTTACAAAATATGTCATATGTTCACTACAAAATGAAAAGAAACACTACATAATGAACAGAAACACGTTCTATTTTTTGACAGGTTTTTTGGCCAATATCCTTTTAAGTTTTCGTCTGACTTCTACTTGCTTCAGGATCTCATCTTTCTCAGCTACGAAACTGGTGACCTTGTGCAAAATTCCTTTTCCTATGACGTTCATGTCAGCTAGGACAAGAGTTGCTGCCAGCTGGATTACCAAATAACGACGGTTCACCTTCCTCTCAAGATCCACATGATGAAAAGTATCACTGACACGTCTGTCGCGTACCTGTCAAAAATAAAACCTAACGGTCTCAACTAAAAATGTAGTAGAGGCAGTCGAGTATCGAATCCACAGGGAGGAATGCAACTACAGCTATCTATTTCTAATTCTACGGTAACAATTGGGTTTGATTAATTTTTTTGGTTTCTAAACTACGGAGTAAAAGGAAGAGAAATAAGGCAAGAGCAGTAAAGCAAGAAATGAATTAAACTATCAATAAGAGGGAGACATGTCGGGAATTCGGTTCACTACGGTAGTACAACAACTTAGCAGTAAATGGCTCAGACGAACTAAAGCGAGACGGATATTAGAAGGTCCTTTCGGTCCACTTCCCACCCTAAAATACCACTAACTTAACTTTCGTCCTCATTAGGGTAGTCTACTGTTTATAGCAGGCCTATTTAATCCAATCTTTCGATCCAGGACTAATTGTAGCCAGATTAATGGGTGACATAGAAGCGTGCACTCAACTAGGTCGAGAATTACAGTTATATTGCTATAGTGACAGGGTCTCTTATGTCAATTCGTCTAATTCATTCACTATGTCGTCATTATTCTACCGCAGATCCCCTAATCCCAACATGAAAGGAGATTAGCTACTCATGTCTATTGATAAACTAACAAACATGTAAATTTCATGAGAAAACATAGCGAAATAATAATAAAAAGCAATGATAATTAAATTAGAGCAGAAGAATAATAACAAAAACAAGAATTGAAAGCAACAGAAGGTTAATTATTATTAAAAGGGAAAGAGAATTACAATCCAAAGCAATTTAGGCGTAAAAGAACGAAACCGAGTGAAATAACCCAACGTCGAAAGTAACAGTAGAAGAAGGAAAAGTAACGTAGCAAGAGTTCTAATGTGAATGATCGTCAAAAAGGATAGTGAAGAGAATAAGTAAAGAGCTAAAGTCCAGAGATCCTAATTAACCTAGTAAACATAGGTTAAATAGGAAACAAACAATGTTTAGCGAAAATTAAACACACGGACTGAAGCAAAGCCCATGCCCGTGAAAAACCCCTCGATCGAGTGGATTAAACCACTCGATCGACCAATGTCTCAGCAGAGGGCCCTCGATCGACCAACAGGTCACTCGATCGAGGCCTGAATCATGTGCATCTTACTCGATTGAGGAAGGAACCTCTCGATCGAGCCTCTAGGAGCCTTGGAACTACTCGATCGTCCAAATAACTGCTCGATAGACCACTTGGGTCTTCAATTCAGCTCACGTCTTCACCCAAATGCTTCGTAATGCGTGCAACGACACTTCCAAGTGCAGCATCTCACTCTGGGACAATCTCGTCTCCTCTAAATGCATGCAAAAAGGACAGGAAAGAGCATGGTTCCGCTACTTTCGCGATCATTCCTACAAAAAGGACAGAATACACCAAAGTAGCCAATTCGGGGCAAAATACTATAAAAACAGTATATAAATGCATAGAAATACGTGCTGAAATAGGCCAAAAAGACTATATATTAGGCACGTATCAAATCTCCCCAAACCAAACCTTTACTCGCCCTCGAGTAAACTCAAAACTAAACTAATGGAACGGAAATGATAACTCAGAGCTAGCTTAACTTGTCTACTTGAACCACTTTAATGCAACAGAATCAACATTAAAGCTAGGCGGTCAATACGCAAACGAATTATAAGTCGTTCGAGAAATAAAGTCGACCTATCGACCTTGCAAGACCAACAAAACCGGACTCTCACGTGGTCACTCTTCTCTCATGAAGCAAAGGGCAAATGTTATATGTAAAAGAGAGAAGAAAAGACAGTCACTCGCCTGACTGCGACCTACATAGCATGCATGCAACAAAAATGAAAGACAATTCAAGTACTAATGCACACACTCCAACCAATAATGTCCGTCACAGCCGAGGGTTTGCAAATAATATGGGAATAGTGAGGTTCAGGTGAGAAAAGGCAAAACAAGTTATGGAAATGTGGAGGTAAAAGCGTCAAGCTAGTTCCTAACAGGACCATAATAAACCATCCGGATCTCAAACTGACTGAAAGACTAACACAGGTGCCCTTTACTTGGCACAAAACTCACTAAACTGGAAGCACAATCTCCTCAAAAAAATATAGAATAAGAGTGGAGGAGCTAGACGGTCACAAAGTTCCCTTTTTTAAACACCGTCTGAGATAACTAACTGAATCAACCAACCCTCTTGTCGATTGTACGTCTTCAAACATCTTCTCAACTCTGACAAGAGGGTCCAACTTTTTCACAACTTTTCTTTCTTTTCTTTTGTTCACTGTACACGTGAATTTCACATTTTTTCATATTTTTTTTTCATTTTTTTTCTTCTTTCACGCTCATTTTTTTCTTTTTTCAATACTTTTTTTTTTCTTTTCACTTCCTCCTTCCTTAATTCAAACACCAACTCCAAACGGGAATTACGGACCAAACTGCAACGACAACATACCACAAAAGGAAAGACTAACTAGCTTGACTAGGCAGGCTTAGTTTGGAATGTAGCTAATGGGTCAAAAAGGCAAGTTTTGGTCAATGTGGAGCTAAATGGGTGAAGAATGTAAAGAAAGAGGAGTTGCAAGACCCTCCCTGCATGTGACACCAACCGCAGACCCGAATATGTGCAATTGACAAGAAATTGAATGTCATAAATGTGCAAATGAGACGAACATGCTATGCAAGGAGTACTACTCTCAAAATTCCTAATGAACTGGTCATGAATGGCACCAGTTATGGCTCTAAAAACTCAGAATTTTTAAGTAGTTTGCCAATTTATCAGGTCAAGTCTAAACAGTCAGCTATTATTTGAACAGGAATTCGTAGACTATGCGTACGACTAAGCTAAAAACCATCAATAAAGTGCAAGGCTCAAGTGAATAGACAAGTTAAGTGCAATTTCATCACGGGAATCTACCGTTCCGACTCAACCTAAATGCAAAAATAAACGTGAAAATTTTTGAATTTTTAACATTTTCTAATTTTTTTTTTATTTTTGATTTTTTGAAAATAAACAACAAATGCAAACTGAAAAATGAAACGTGAATGCAAAACAAATGCAGATGCAGACTCAAAAGGATGCAATACCCTCCCCAAACCAAAACGGACAACGCCCTCGTTGTCCTCCAGATACACCAAACAGAAAAATGGGGGATGGGGGTATACAACCAATAAAAGAAAAATAAAGGAGACGAAATAAAAAGAGTGAAAGGACATACAAAACACGAACTTCCCGAACCAGCCGTAAAATCGGGGAAGTGAGTAGACAAATAACTACTCGTCGTCGGCACCGCCGTCTCTCAGGTACTCCGACTCAACAAAACGGTCTCCCCAAACCAGCAACAAACAAGGGGAGACTCAGTCGTCATCTCCAGCCTGATCATCCGGACCGGGTACGAACGGAGGGTCACTCTGCTCCCCTCTTGGCAGCTCTCGCTGCGCTGCTCGGCCAGAATCGCACCTCTCGTGCTACCGCTGTCTCCTCCGGCTCCTCCTCCGAGTCGAAGGTAGTGGAGGGTACCCGTCCCGGGGTATCGGTAGAAGGAAGGATGCGGCCACTCCTCCGGGAATCGGTCGCCGGGCTCGGATATGGAACTCGTAGAGCGGGAATGCAGCTAAAGCCATATCCCGTCTCATCTCGCAATGTACCCGCACATATCCGAGAGCACGGCATCACGACGCCTTGGTCCATGACCTCGGGCGCCTAAAGCAGGAGGGCAAACAAAATTGGCCGGAAAAACCGAACGAGGAAGGAGGGTCAAGTGGAGGTGGAGTATGAGTCCGAGTGGGTGTAGGCCGAGGCGTGGGGGTCGATCCCACTGGGCCGAGTCCGAGCCGAGAGCTAGAAGATGCTCGGCTTCCGCTTCCTCTTCTTAGAGGAAGAAGAGGGAGGGGTGAAGGTAAGGTGGTAGGTAGGTGGAGGTGGCCTCGCTCCCTCAGCAGCAGTAGGGAGCGGTGAAAGTGGCGGAAGGGTAGAGCACGGCAAGGTAACAGACGTGGAACCACAGATCTTCCACGTCCTCGCACTCCCCTTCGCCTTTGGGAACCAGGTCAAGACAGCCATGGCATCCAGGTCAAGGAGAGCCACCTCATCAGGTGCAGTGAGTGAAGGGTCAGTGGGGTAAAGGTGGCGGGCAATCCTAGTAACTAGCCCGCCACAGACAACAGCGGTCTTGACCCGAGTCCCAATACCGTTCCAATGCTGAGCTACTAGATAGGCAATGTTTAGAACAAACGAGGTACCGGAGTCAATGTTGAGATACCCCGCGAGAATCGCTAGCTCAGTGTTGGTCAAGTTATTGGGCTCAGGGCGCCCAAAAATGGTCTCTCCTAACAGACGCAAGTAATAACGGGGCGCAGATAAGTGAACGTGAGCTCCCTTCCGTGTCTGGAAGGGAGTGTGAGAAAGAGCAGCCCAAAGTGGCTGAAGGAGCTCTCGAGGTGGGGCAGTGGGACCGTCACTAACTAGTCCCAAAACCTGCCCAAACTTGGCCAAGGTCGATGATGCGACTCGTTGCGGAGTCGAAAGTGATGCGCAGAACCGGAGCGGTCGGCAGTGTAAGAGTCGGTGTCAAAGGAATAGGAGCTAAAGAACTCGTACGTAAGAGTACGAATGGTAGCCTCCTGCATGGCAATCAAACCCGACATACCCGTCCCGTTCAATAAACTACAGACCTCCTCGTAAATGCCTAAGGTCTCTAAGTCAGTCCGCGCAAGGAAACGGGTGGAGGAGAGAGGGCAACGAAGTAAAGTGACTAACCGTTTCCGGTGAGCCTCAGAAGTGAAACGTACCGTGGGCATCTTCGGTAGAGGTGTGAGTGCGCTCTCCCCTGTAGCAACAGCCTCAGAAGGGCTGGAAGTGACGGCTAACTGGCTAGCCTGCGGGTGTGGTCTCGGTGGCAGCATACCCGGCTGCTGGAAACGAGGAGTGCGTCCACAGTCCAGCAAAGAGAAAGGCCTGGTGGAAGTAGTGCTAGAAGCAGGGACTGTAGTGGTTACCAGGGCCGTAGTGGTGACAGCAGGGACCACTAACTCGCTCCCGGACGAGCTGGACGAGCTGGAGGACGTACTGGTAGAAGGTAAAGAACTCGCGTCCATCCTGCAAAGTATCGAAAGGGCACGAGATAAGAAAAGGTGCTGCTAACCGTGGTTAAAACAACCGCTAACCAACATGTGACAGCAAAAAGGATGGCCCTATTAGTCGAGAAAACCGACTTACAGCATACAAAACCAAACAATTCCTCAAAAATTTCGAAGAGTGGCAAGTGAGTGGTGATAAAATGATAAGGCAGTGACTGCAAAAGAGCTAAAAAAGCATGGAAACCAGAAATGGGGGCATGTATGACTCTGGGCAGTCGAGAATAACCACTCACAGCGCGAGATTCCCAATGATTCAAAGCATGTACTGGCGATAGGGGACGGGAGAGCAGTTAACAGCGGTTAACAACAGTAACAGGTAGGCGATAACCGCAAAAAACAAAGCGTGGCAGCGAGACAACCGTCTAACAATCGACACATTCGACTCACAGGGACCCTAATCGCGGAAATCGCGCAAAATTCGAATTTATCATGCAAAAACAGTGAGGAGTTGCTAAAACATCATCAATCAAGTTAATTAAGGGCATATAAACATAATTAAATCGAACAAATCGACTAGACATGGAATTTTCGAGCCCTAAATCAATATCACCTCAAAAATTCGAATTGAATCAAGAGAAATTGCAAAGAGTGTGATAGAAACACTTACTTGATGATGATTATCCTAAAACAAGCAATTAATCTTCAAAAACAAGCAAGCAAGACGGATTTTTCGATTGAAAAACCGCAAACCCTAATTTCCCTCAAAAACCGTGAAAATGAACACCAAATAAGGGGAAAACAAGGGGCTATTGAAGAATAATTAGCTAGCAATAAGATGTTGGTGACGGATTTGATAAATTTGGGCAAGAAATGGGGATTTGGGGGTTGATCAATCGCACTTAAGGAAGAGGTTAGACAAAATTAGGGTTAAAATGGAAATGAATTAGGAAAATAAGAGTTTTAAGAAGAAAAACTCCCGTCGTTTACTGTTCATTCTACTCGATCGAGTGGTTTTAACCTCTCGATCGAGGACCTTTTGATGTCCCCTTGCTCGATCGAATAAAACACCTCTCGATCGACTTGTTTCTTTTTGGTCTTCCTCGATCGAGTAGCCAGCAGACTCGATCGAACCAATTTCCATTCGATCGAGTACAAAAGTACTCGATCGAGGACTTCCTCGTGTATATTTCTTTGAATTTCCATCTTTTCCTCCTCGAAATGCGTGACATTTCCCCAAACCTGCGTAAACAAATCCAAGCATATCCCAAATACCAAATACGCAGCAACACAGTCTATAGTCTTAGTTTACGCTAAAAAAATGTCTAAACTAATTGTCCTAATTAAAAACGTAATAAAAGAAATTCAAAAGTAATTCAAAAGAATATCTATTACAATTTGTTACACGGGGCATTTCCCCGTTTAATTCCCGTCAGCCTTCAACAGCCCCTTCGTGGGCTTCTGACTGGAGGACGTCACTTCAGCGATACTGACCGTCCTCTTTGACTTCCATGAGCTTGAATTTCTAAGAGGAGGAGGAACATAGTTCCAATCTATGTAGGTTCGAACTGTCTTCGTCGTCGCCCCTCTGTCATCTTCCTTGGCATCCTTTGCTCCAGTTCGATTGATAATGGTTGTACCACGTCCTTTGACAACTCCTTTCTTGCCATCATCGCACTGCAGAAGGGAAACAGACGATTTTTTCTCCTTTTTGCTCAAAGATGAGGCGGAGGGTCGCAATAACGCGCAAAGATTCTCCAAATTTTCATCCGGAGTGTCAACAATAGGGTCAACAGTAAGAGAGGGCATTGCAAGGCGAGCTGCATGGGAGCCCTCCGGAACTTGGATTGATGAAAAGTCGCTCCTCGTCCCTACCCGGAAGGTCAAAGTCTTCCCCGACATCTATCACCGCACGGGCAAAGTGGACAAAAATGGTCTCCCTAAAATGATAGGGGTATGCACATCTTCGGGGATATCTAGGACGACAAAGTCAACGGGAATAAAGAACTTCCCGATCCTAACTGTGCACGTCTTCCGCTACACCTAGTGGCCGTGATAGACTACGGTCGGCCATCTGGACAGTCATATTGGTGCAACTCAGCTTTGTCACACCAAGTCTCTTAGCTAGAGACAAAGGTAGAACACTTACGCTAGCGCCTAAATCGCATAGCGCATTGTCAATCAACTGCATATATATGACAAGGGATCGAAAAACTACCCGGGTCTGATTGCTTGAGAGGTAGCTTATTTTGAGACAGGGCTGACCCCATCTCAGTCAAAGCTACAGTCTCATTATCATTAATGGTCCTCTTACGTGCTAAAATCTCTTTCATAAATTTCAAGTAAGAAGGTACCTTAGTCAGCAACTCAGTGAACGGCACGGAAACTTCCAAACTCTTCAACAGCTCAACGAATTTGCTAAACTGTTGATTAATCTTGGTATTCTGCAGCCGCCTCGGGAAGGGAACCGTAATTGGAATCTCAAGTCCCTTGTTCCTTGCCTCCAAAGTGTCTTCCGGAGCAAGTTCAGTATCCTTTGGACGCTTCTTACCTCTCGAACGAGGTCTTTCTGGTGATTCCTCGCTTAAACGAGCACTAGCAGGCTCTCGAATAAGCTTCCCGTCAGTAATATCACTCGATCGAGCAATGTGTCCACTCGATCGAGCACTTTCTTCAGCAACTTCAGTCGATCGAGCAACATTCTCACTCGATCGACCACCTTCAATTTCCAGTTCACTCGATCGAGCAGAGACTCCACTCGATCGACCAGATTCTTCACCATTTCCACTCGATCGAACTGTTTGACACAGACTTGATCGATCGAGTAATCGCTTCGTCGTGAGCCCCTTTTTCTTAACGAACACTGTTCATCATCGATTCTGACTACTTCCGTGTCTCGACTTCTTCATTTTCGGTCCCCTCATAAGAGAGACCGCTTCTCAACTCTATCAAATGTACCGTCTCGTTTGGGTTTTTCTCATTTTGAGTCGGTAAATGACCTGGCTTCCTCGAGGATTGATTCGCGGCGAGTTGGGCAACTTGAGTCTCAAGTGCCTTTATGGTCGCGTCTCTCTGTTGATCACTTGTGCTTCTTTGTTGATCACTCGCATGAAGCTGCTTTGTAATGGCTTGCATCATAGATTTTAACTCGCCCATTTCACTCACTCCACTTGAAGATGAACCGTGGTTAGGCGGGTTGAAAGATGGAGGCTTTTGATAGCCTTGTTGCTTCTGATGTGGAGGAATATAGGGCTGCTGCTGCTGATTTGGAGGAGCGGTGGGATTGAGTACGTTGCTCTGGTTACTCCACCTCAAATTGGGGTGGATATTCGGCTCGTACTGGTTGTTGTTTTGCCTGTAGTGTTGAAAGACAGCACATTGCTCATAAGGACTTGGACAATATTCAGCGACATGTCCTTCTACCCCACACCTCGCATGCACGAAAGGACCGTCTCGTCATAGCATTAACCTGGTACATCCCACGGCTTGAGAGCTCCCCTAGTTCATACTTGTCGAACCTAGCGAAGGGCTTCTAATGCGGCCACTGAAGAGGATTCAGCAGCTCTCCTTTGGTTTCCCCTTGAATTCCCGTATTCAGCCCTGTGAGTGGCTAAATCATCTATGATTTTCCATCCCTTCGTCGGCCCCAAGTTGTCAGAAAATCGACCGTTGGCTGCCGCATCTAATATAGCTCTCTGATCATCATATAAACCATTGTAAAAATGGTTACACAGGCTCCACTTTTCGAAACCGTGATGCGGTATAGTCCGCACCAATTTCTTAAATCGCAGCCATGCCTCGTGGAAATTCTCGTCGGGCCCTTGTTTGAAACTGGTTATCTGAGCTCTGATGGCTATGGTTCTCGAAGCAGAGAAATACTTCTTATAAAACGCCAATGCTAGCGAATTCCAATCCGTTATGCCGTGAGCAGCTCGGTCCAAATCCCTATACCACTCCTTGCAAAGATCGCGGAGTGAGAAAATGAACATAGTTTCTTTGATCGATCGGTGTCACACCAGTGGGAGGAGGTATGGGAAGCGCGATGAGTCGATGAAGGTCTCCATATCTTTTTTGCATCTTCCTTCGCAGCCTCCCGAACCGATTTTTCTCTACCATGCTTTGATGTAAGAAGGCTTTGGTTCGAACTTTCGGCATCCCCCTCAGATTCGAACCCTTTATAAAGATTGTCGTTTGTGGGCTCGGAGTGACTAGCAATGGTTGCTTCCTCGGCCATTTCGGGAAATTCTGGTAAGGTGATAGACTCAAGTGATAAATCGGAAGCTGGAGAAGACGGCGGGTTGTCTTCGAAAAGCTCGTTCTCGTAAAAGTTACCACGAGAACTAGGCTCTTCCTCTGCCTGTTGCTCTTGAAATAGTCTCCTTTTTACGCGCAGAGATCTCTCAATCTCGGAATCAAAGGGTAGTAGTGGACCACCTTGCGACCTGCGCATAAGACGAAACTACAGACAAGATATGAGAATAGTCTAAGGAACGATGTTCCTTAAACTACAAAAAGAATTAAAAATAAAACAGCTAGTAAATTAAACAATTGCCTCCCCGGCAACGGCGCCAAAATTTGACACGTCTGTCGCGTACATGTCAAAAATAAAACCTAACGGTCTCAACTAAAAATGTAGTAGAGGCAGTCGAGTATCGAATCCACAGGGAGGAATGCAACTACAGCTATCTATTTCTAATTCTACGGTAACAATTGGGTTTGATTAATTTTTTTGGTTTCTAAACTACGGAGTAAAAGGAAGAGAAATAAGGCAAGAGCAGTAAAGCAAGAAATGAATTAAACTATCAATAAGAGGGAGACATGTCGGGAATTCGGTTCACTACGGTAGTACAACAACTTAGCAGTAAATGGCTCAGACGAACTAAAGCGAGACGGATATTAGAAGGTCCTTTCGGTCCACTTCCCACCCTAAAATACCACTAACTTAACTTTCGTCCTCATTAGGGTAGTCTACTGTTTATAGCAGGCCTATTTAATCCAATCTTTCGATCCAGGACTAATTGTAGCCAGATTAATGGGTGACATAGAAGCGTGCACTCAACTAGGTCGAGAATTACAGTTATATTGCTATAGTGACAGGGTCTCTTATGTCAATTCGTCTAATTCATTCACTATGTCGTCATTATTCTACCGCAGATCCCCTAATCCCAACATGAAAGGAGATTAGCTACTCATGTCTATTGATAAACTAACAGCATGTAAATTTCCAGCAGAAAACATAGCGAAATAATAATAAAAAGCAATGATAATTAAATTAGAGCAGAAGAATAATAACAAAAACAAGAATTGAAAGCAACAGAAGGTTAATTATTATTAAAAGGGAAAGAGAATTACAATCCAGCAATTTCCGGCGTAAAGAACGAAATCCGAGTGAAATAACCCAACGTCGAAAGTAACAGTAGAAGAAGGAAAAGTAACGTAGCAAGAGTTCTAATGTGAATGATCGTCAAAAAGGATAGTGAAGAGAATAAGTAAAGAGCTAAAGTCCAGAGATCCTAATTAACCTAGTAAACATAGGTTAAATAGGAAACAAACAATGTTTAGCGAAAATTAAACACACGGACTGAAGCAAAGCCCATGCCCGTGAAAAACCCCTCGATCGAGTGGATTAAACCACTCGATCGACCAATGTCTCAGCAGAGGGCCCTCGATCGACCAACAGGTCACTCGATCGAGGCCTGAATCATGTGCATCTTACTCGATCGAGGAAGGAACCTCTCGATCGAGCCTCTAGGAGCCTTGGAACTACTCGATCGTCCAAATAACTGCTCGATAGACCACTTGGGTCTTCAATTCAGCTCACGTCTTCACCCAAATGCTTCGTAATGCGTGCAACGACACTTCCAAGTGCAGCATCTCACTCTGGGACAATCTCGTCTCCTCTAAATGCATGCAAAAAGGACAGGAAAGAGCATGGTTCCGCTACTTTCGCGATCATTCCTACAAAAAGGACAGAATACACCAAAGTAGCCAATTCGGGGCAAAATACTATAAAAACAGTATATAAATGCATAGAAATACGTGCTGAAATAGGCCAAAAAGACTATATATTAGGCACGTATCAATCACCCTCGTACATTAACATGTGCATCATTGTGAACAAGCCAGACTCACTGTCGTTGATCGATTGCTTCTGCAAAACAAACAGAACTTGACGAAATTGGAACTCGGGTATGAATTTCCCTCTGTGTTGGAGTAAGTGTCCTCAACAATAATACGATCACATTAATAAATCTCATATAAGAATACGTAAGGGATGATTCAATATGTATATAGTCAACTGATCAACATTAATCGGTAATGATTGGCTAACTAGAGTTTGCCATTACTGTCGTTTGCTGGTGGTGGTCAGTTGATCACTTAAGGTCACACCTATAGGGCAATTCCCTTAACTGATAAGTTAATTGGTTGTATGTCCGATACAGATTAATTAATTCCTTAAATTGAACAAATTTCATTTGTGAGTGAGAATTATATATCTTATTGTAATGTGATTAAATAAGATTCAATTTAGTAATTAATATGTTACATTACTAAAATTGATTAATGTTTATGAAACATTTGAGATTAGAGTAATTAGTTAATCATAATTGCAAAATGTTGTAGATTATATTGATTAGACCTAAAATAACCCACTTTATTTAAATGTAATTATGAATTACTAGTCAATTTGATAAATTTAATTTATTTGATATAAAATGATATTTAATTTGTTAAATGTGCATTATAATATCAAATAACATGTTTTATGTAACATGACCTACCAAATTACAAATGACAAAATTACAACGATAAAATGGAGGTCCATTTTATGTAAGAAAACCGGTTGGATTAGGGGTTAGTGGGTGATGATTTTGTCAATTGTTTATTGAATGCTTAGGACATCATTACACCATAAGCATGCCTTAAAAATCCTAGGACCTACTCTAACTTATGGGTAAGAACAAAATGAGTTTTGAGAAGAGAAATTACCCTTCCCCATGAGTAGTAAAAACCGGTCTCCCTTCCACCTTAAAGATTAGAAAAAGTTCTCATCTTTATTGATCATTCATTCTCATGTTTTTGTGAAAGACCTCTATCTTTGTCTCTCTACATAAAATTTGTTTTATGCATAAAAATGTGTTCATAAATTCTAATATTCACATAAGATTACTATGGTAGTAATATAACTAATATTAGAATTAATATTTAAGGTTAACTAATTTTATTACCTAGTTAGTAATATGATTAGTGTTATGGGAATGTCTTGGGTGCATGACTAAGGATGCATTCTACACATGAATGCTTGAAGGTTCTTGGAGGATCATCCAAAAATTGCATTATTAGCTCAAGATCTTGATTTGGAAGGAGTCCATATCTAGTGCCCTAAATCCGTCACAAATGCATGTAACAAAATCGTTTTCAACTTATTTTTATTAAAAACATCTTGCATGCAACTAGATCCACTAGTATATAAATTATGGGTAATTTATAATATGATTTGATGAGTCTAATAGGGGTTTATGAACCCAACAATTGGTATCAGAGCTTTGGTGTTGCATGCATATCATTTATTTCTTTTTTATGAGTTATTTGATAATAAAATAAAAACTAAAATTTGTTATTTATAAGGATAAAGCCACGAAATTTTTTGCATGTAATATATTCTGGTTCTAAAATATTTTTAGGTCATATTGATGATTTATGGATGATTTTTGCTTATTTTAATGATTTTAGTGAAATAATTAAATTTTAATGAGTAAAATGAACTTTTATTACTAAAAATAGTTAAACTTTGAAACTGAACATGAAATTTTAGTATGACCTCACATGCATATTTTACTTATTGTATATAAATTCCGTATTAATGATATAAATAGTGACTATTTTTTAGCAAAAACGGCTAAAATGAATTTTATGGCATGAAATTTTTTCCCTAATGTTGTATATATGATATGGACATCAGATATAAAGTTTCATGATTAATTTTGATTGATTTGGTATGTTTATTGATTTTTTATGTGATAAAATCGATAAAAGGGCAACTTTATTAGTCATACAAATTAATTCGAAATTTTTGGTTGAAATTTTGCCATTTACTGTAACACCCCCTCATACCAAGGTACCTTACCAGGACTACCCCAGCATGAAAGGTTGTTACCATCTCGGTTGCCCGAGGTTAGTACATATCAAAAGTAACAGTCCAACACATTTATTAAAGTACGGAAAGTATAAAAGTTACATTGTCTCCAAAATCCAATAAAAGAATTATCCAAATGCTAACAACTACCAAAACAATAACTAAGACTCGTGGTGGTGACATCGAATCCAGCGTGGTGACTCTCCCATGACTGCCCCAAGCTCAATAAGCGTATCACCTGTCACAATCTGCTTACCATCCCCGAATGGATCACCACATATTTTACAAAACACAACACGGGGTCAGTTACTGCATAATTAAAATAAGATAAGTGCACAAAGCAACCAACTGATCATCCTCCGTCCCCGGCCTCCCGATCTCACACAGTAACCGACTACACACCGTGGTGTGTAGCCCTGCCAGACTACCCATCGCAACAGGTAGCCCACGCCGCCAGTGGGGGACCACAGCCAATCCCCACAGAAATCCCGCTCATCAACGAGCGATAAACCTGTCCCTTAATGTGCACATCCCCTCCCGTGACGGGTTCCACGGAGGGCGAACTAGGGCGTGAAGCCACTCCTGCAAGTGACTCCACCACAACCATTACAACAACATCACAACCACCACACCACCACCACCACACCAACACTCCGATGATCAGCAGACAACAATCATACACAGTACAATCACAATCTTAAATCAATTAACAGTAAACTGAGTAGGGAAACCCTACCTTTTCACAATCCGCTAGGCTGCAATCAATCATACAAATGCATAGAAAATACCACATCGGCACCTACAATAATTATAATCAACACACATATGATGATCAAACCCTAAATCCCTAAATTAACCCAAAACAATAATTAGGACAAAACCCTAAAAGATAATTTATTAACTGATTACAAAGCACTAGAGACTCACCAACGAAATCGAGACAAAAGACGGCAGTGTAGACTTGCGATCGACCAATTAGCCATGAGAGTGATTAGGGTGATTAGAGAGAGAGGTGAACGTCATTAGGTTTTGGTAAAAATGATTTAGAAACTGTAAAAACATAATTTATAATAATCTCTAATCACCTTAACCAAATCGCGGAATTAAACCCGTCAGACCGGATACTCGGTCGAGTATAGATTATACTTGGCCAAGTACCCTCTACTCGATCGAGTATTCCACATACTCGGCCGAGTGTTGCTGGGCAGTAGCCAAACCAGGATACACGACAGCCCTTACTCGACCGAGTAGGCCATACTCGGTCGAGTACCAGCTTAGGAAAACCGTAGTATTACATTTACAGGTTCTGGAAATCATTTAAGAATGTTCAAAATTTTGATTTTGATTTTTTCATATTTTTTATGTTTAATTTGGATTAAATGGTAAAAGTTATGATTTATACGATTTATTAATGAAGTAAATTATAAATATTTTGTGGACAAATTTTATTGATTTTTTGGAATCTTGATAATATTCCAGTATTTACAAAAATGTTATTTAGAATTTTTCCAAATTTGTATGATTTATTGGGAATTATTTCAAAATTATTATGATTAAAAGAAGTTTAAATAAGCAATAATACAAAATCAAGTTGAATTATTGTCAAATGTTTAGTGAAGACTAATTTTTGAGTCCTGAGAAGGTTAGGATAATTAACTGGGGCTTAAATTTGATTTAGTATTGATTTGTGATTTTAATAAGTTATTATCACGCATTTCCATAAAATCGGATTATATAAGATATAAGATTTGAGTAGAGCGATTGGGCACATTAATTTGGCATGTTAGACACATATACTTATGCTGCATTTTCATTTATGAATGTCATATTTTATTTACGTAATTTTGAATTATGTGATTTTATCTTAGTATGGCCTTAGTTTTAATCGGTATTACTCGTAATGTAAGGGAATACCGATTCGGTTGTAATTTTAATGTGATCTCGTATCGCTTTTATTTTTACTAGATTTCATTTTTACAAATGTATAATAGAAATGCTATGTAATTTTATTATTATTTATAATTCTGGAGTTCCCTCAAGACGGTGCCAATCGGAAAAGAGTTTCGATCAAGACGATGTTACCTTAGGAAGCGTGCCACTTGAAGTTCAACGGACCAATGGAGTTGGTTTCCGAATTTGTAAATAGAATATTAGATTTTCTATTTTAGGAAGGCCATACTAGGAAATTTATTCATTGCTTTGCATTTTTCCTTTATATGTTTGCATGCATTGTCAAAATCGCCATAAACTAAACATGCATATTATATCGAGTATTCAATTGTGTCAATTATAATTATCGTTAGTTCACTAATTTAGTTCA
This sequence comes from Silene latifolia, assembly GCF_048544455.1. Taxonomy (NCBI): domain Eukaryota; kingdom Viridiplantae; phylum Streptophyta; class Magnoliopsida; order Caryophyllales; family Caryophyllaceae; genus Silene; species Silene latifolia. The sequence goes on from NW_027413701.1 coordinate 2,825,553, forward strand.
CTTAAAAGTGATAAATAATAAATTGACTCGGCCTCACACATTTTAAAGATTGAGACTTAGCCTTACCAAATAGTAGGAACCCATGACTCTCAATTTCATAAGGGTACAATACGATTTTTCGGGGTATTTTCAATTGACGTTGGGTAAGTGGGGTAATAAATAGTTATTACACTTCGAAATTTGGTTGATCTCAATGGAAGTATTAGCGATCGTAGCCGCAATAGGTCCGGGCTAAAGATGAACTTAACGTAATTTCTTCGACCGAGAGTTTTAAGTGTAGAATCGGTTAAAGAGTTAACCTATCAAGTCATATTAATAAGGTTGTAGAGGGCCCCGGTGGCTCACAATCGAGTTAGTATGGATTTTGATCTCAGAATCATTTATATAATTGGGTGGATATCATTATATAAATGCTAAAACATGCTAAAATGTTTTAAATATAACGATGAATGTTTAATTTTCCCACTATTTTGTTGTTTTATATTGTGTGACAAATGACAAATTGACAAAATATTTTACATTTGTGAGAGAGAATATTTTATATCTTATTGTAATTTGATTAAATAAGATTTATTTTAGTAACTAAAATACTTTATTACTAAAATTGATTATTGTTTGTGAAACAATAGAGATAAGAATGAATGGTTAATTATAATTATAATATGTTGTGAATTATATGACCCATTTTATTTATGTGATCAAGAATCACTAGTCAATTTATTGTATGTAATTTGATTAATTTATAAAATGATATTTATTTGATAAATATGCATTAAATTAATTAATAATATATAACATACTACATGTGACATATTGTGTCACAAATGACAAATTGACAGAATAAAATGGTAGTCTATTTTACATAAATGGACCGAAATATTGAGGGTGGAAGTTGTTAGTGGGTGAATTATTTTATGAGATAAAATAACCTAATCATGCCTAACCTAAACTAGCTTACACACTTACATATTTGGAGAAGTATAAAAGGAAAAAGTAGATGCCATTTTGGCCTTATGCTACCCTTCCCCTTCCTCCTCTATAATGAGAATTTCTTCTCATTTTTACACTACTCCATATTCATGATTCATTCACATGCAATTTTGCTCTTCTCTCTTACTTCTTTCTAAACTAGTTTTAGAAAATCAAAATATTTTTCATCCTAAATTTGAATAACAATATAAGATTACTAGTGTAGTAATAAGAATATTATTAGAATCATTTTAAAGATACTAGTGTATTAATCTAGTTAATTAATATATTAGTTTAAGGGATTTATCTTGGGTGCATTCAAAGGAGGATCTCTATATTGGGATTTTGGATCATCCATTACATTTTAGCTCAAGAACAAATAAGGAAGGTGACCTTATTTGTGCCCTTATTTCGAGTCACTTAACAATGTAAGGAACATTGTTTTTCTTATTAATCTCTTATTTAGTTATGCATGCACTAGATCTAAAGAACACATATTAAAAAATTAATTAGTTCACTATTTAAAGAGTCTAATAATAGGTATATGTACCTAACAATTGGTATCAGAGCATAGGATGTTGCATGCATAATCGATTTATAGTTTTTTTGAGTTATTAGTAACTTAATTAAAACTAAAAATTTGTAAATTATTAAATAAATTCATGAAATCATGATGCATGTTGTATATTTTGGTCATAAAATATTTTTAGGTCATTTTTATGATTTATTGCTCATTTTAATGATTTTTAGCTATTTTATTACATTTTTATGACTAAAATGGGAATTAAAATGCTAAAAGTAGTTAAACTAAGTCTATTATATTGAAATTTTTATATAACCTCACATTCATATTTTACTTGTTGTATGTAAAATTTCGTATTAATGTGATTAATATTGCATGATTTATGTTTCTTATGAGATAAAAATGAATTAAATGGAGGTAAAATGGTTAAATATAGTTAAACTTCGAAATAGGCCATGAAATTTTAATATATTGTCATATGCATGAATTACACAGTTTATGTAAATTTTGAGATGAAATGGTTTCAGTTAGCATGCTTTATGAATTTTTAGTGTAAAAATGACATAAATAGTGACTATTTTAGCATAAATAGCTAAAACGAAGTACATGGCATGAGAAAAAAATTTTAGGTTGAATTTATATCCCACTTATAAGATATAAAGTTGTAAAATTTATTAGATTAATATTTGAATACTTTAGATGTTTTATTTGATAAAACCGATAAATTGCAACTATATTTTCTCGAAATTAAATTCGAAAATTTTAACCATGATTTTTGACATTATGAGTGTCATGGAAATATTCCAGAATGTTCAAAAATTTAAAATTCAAATTTTAAAATTATTGTAATTTAATTTGGATTTATTTTATTATAGTTATGATTTTAAGGTCAAAATGAGCATAAAATTATATCAAGTTGAATTATTGTCAAAAATTGAGTGATGACTAATTTTTGAGACATAAGTATGTTATGATAATTAACTTGAGCTTAAATTTAATTTAAGTATTGATTTATGATTTTAATAAGTTATTATCACGCATTTCCATAAAACCGGGTTATATAAACGAGTAAGTTAAATAGGGCGATTTGGCACATAATTTGGCATGATAGACACATATTATAATATGATGCATATTTCAATTGTTGAATGTCTTTTTATTTATATAATTTTGAATTATGTAATTTTATCTTAGTATGGCCTTAGTTTTAATCGATATTACCCGTAATGAAAAGAAATATTGATTCGATTGTAATTTAATATGATCTCGTATCACTTTTATTTTTACTAGTTTATATTTTACAAATGTATAATAGGAATAACTATGTATTTTATTATTATTTGTAATTCCGGAGTTCCTTCAAGACGGGGCGGAAAGGTGTTCCGACAAAGACGGTGTTCTTGGGAGACGTGCCACTTGAAGATTCAAGGGACCAAAGGAGTTGGTTTCCGAATTTGTAATAGATTATTTGATTTTCTATTTTAGGAACGCCATACTAGGAATATATTATTATTGCTTTGCATTTATTTTAATATGTTGCATGCATTGCCAAATCGCCATAACAACACAGGCATTTCATATCGAGTCATCGACCGTGTCAATTATAATTATCGTAGTTCACCGCTTTAGTTCACTTAATACGTGATAGATAATAAATTGACAAGACCTCTCACTAAATAATAATTGAGAATTAGCCTTACAAAATAGTAGAACCATGAATCCCAATTTCATAAGGAAGTAGGCTCCGCTCACCGAGGTATTAAACTTGTTACGTTGGGTAAGTGGGTAGTAAATTGTTATTACATCGAAATTTGGATTGAGCTCAACGGATGTCTTCGTGACCGTAGTCGCATGTGTTCCGGGCTAAAGATAAATATTAAAGTAATTTTATCGACCGAGAGTTCTAGAAGTAGAATCGATTAAAGAGTTAATCCACCGAGTTATATTGATAAGGGATGAATCGGCTCACCGTGCCCGAATTGATATGAATTTGGATCTCGGGATCATTTATAATAGTTGGGTAAAGGTCACTATATAAATGCTTAAAACTTGTTTAAAATGTTTACAAGTATTATTAAAACGATAGATGTTTATTGATTCCTTCACTTCCTATTTTGTAGTCGAAATTGTTTTCTCAATTGTAATGGCAACTCCAATTTCATCCGCAACCACTAGCTCAAACCCTCTCAACAATGTTTCTTGGCTCCGATCCTTCATGGATCGTTGTAAATTAGAAAAGAATGGGTCCAACTTCGCTGATTGGGACGCTCCACTTCGCTTGGCCGCGGAGGGTGACGACAAGCTTTGTCTTACCGAGGCCTCTTCCGCTACACCTAACGCTAGGTCTACCCCCGCCGCTAGGCAATCCTATGAGACTTACCAAAAGGAGGCGGTCGCGATGAAAAATGTGTTGATCTTCTCTATGGAGGCCGAACTCCAAAGACGTGCTATAAAGATTAGCATCGCATATGAGATCTATACGAAGCTTGTGACCATGTATTCACAAGCTCCAAGGATCATTCAATATGAAGCGGCATCCGCATTTTTTGATCTCAACATTAAGGAGGGCCAAAAAGTTATCCCTCATGTGCTCAAGTTGATGGAGCATGTTGAGACTCTAAAATTGCAAAAGGTAGAGATTCCCGAAGAACTCGTCATTGACTGAATTCTTCATCCTTAAACAAGGTTAAGGCATATGTTCAATTCGGGGTGAATTTTAATATGAAAAACTTGAAAGTTTCCCTTGATGAATTGCACAAAATGCTTGTGCAAGCCGAGAGAGACATGGGGCTAAGTATTAGCACCACCAAAGATGTGCTCAACATTAATCATAAGAGCAAAGGTAATTTCAAGAAAGGTGGTAATAAGGGAAAGAAGCAAACTCCCTACAAGAACAAAGGAAAGGCTTGTGAAGCTAGCTCCTCTAAGCCAAAGAAGGGTGCCCTGTCCGGGGACAAATGTCACTATTGTAATGGTGTTGGGCATTGGAAGAGGAATTATTCAAAGTACCTTGGTGATATCAAAGCTGGAAAGATTGTTCCGGTAGGTAAATAACTATCCCTATCTTTTATGTTTCGATCTCAACTTTGGTATTTTGATACAAGTTGTGATGATTACCCTTTTTATTGTAATTAGGGCATCCAAGCAAGGACAAGAGCAAAGAAAAAGAAGCCTATAAGATCTTGAGGGAAGCTAGATGTAGCCTCCCATGGTGCTAGATCTCTGGAAGCTAAGGCTTACTTTCTCTCTATTTTCATGTTGTATTTTTAAATTTTAGAACTATTTTGATTTCTTCGTTCGACTTGGAAATTTGTTTGCTTCCTCTAAACAAGGGTTGTATTTTGGATATTGGCGACTTGGTTTGCAACCCAAGTCACTTACTTTATCGTATCGTTTGTTCTAAAATTTATCATCATACACCACTTGCATCGTGAAACATAAGATTATCGACTTAAATTGATCAAATAGACAATTATAATGATTAAATCATTATATGTCCATAAGCTATGAATTCGATTATCCTTATGCCATTGTTACTAAAAGTAACAACTTACTTATGTAAGATGAATTATAAAGTTATGTTGAGCTATTGAACTCACATATTAGGGAATATGTAATCCAAAACGGCCACATTATTCTAAACGGATGGTCAACCACGAGATACCTAAAATAGAGAGTCTATTTAACAAATGACATGGATCAGGCTCGCATATTACATGAATCAAACTGCCATGATAGAGCTGGTCTTTTATGTGCTAACACGCCAGTCTAGATAAACTTCTATTACCTCATCATATATGTTTGTAACTCAAAAAGCTATCTCTTAAGAAGATAGATTTATTTCTAAGAGATAGAGTGAGAGTAGATCGTAACAAACATGTCTTATAGTTAATGTGTTACTTTTTGAAAGTAATAGAACTATTAAGATAGAGTGGGAGTATAGCTTAGTGGGAGTATAACACACATATCTTATTGTTAAAATGTTGCTTTCCTAAAGTAATGGTATTATGACCTAGTCCCAAATCGACCTTATTGCAAACGAGCCATAGCATTACAATCCAAAGATTGTTACTCAAGAGCAGATTTACTTTAAGGCGATGGTGTCTTTAAAGTAAATAGAGCTTTAGAGTACTTAAGTGCATAGATTGAGATGAAGATGTTAATCAAGATAAATCATGTTAGGAATTGCCACATTTCATTTTGATGAAGAATGGCGAATGATCTTAAAATTTGTTTTTCTAAAATGGGAATTTAGAAAAGGATGTGTATGAAACACAAAACCTTAGATAAAGATCTAAGAATCCTAACATATTATGCAAAGCTTTCTTAAGTGATCCTAGAATGGTCTTAAGCAAGCATTAAAGAATTATACTTTTCGTTCATGTGATAATTAAGAATGGTTTCATTCACATTGTTGAAGAATCATATTTATATATGAAGTTAAGTAGGAGCCAGTATTATTTTTCCCATGTCTTACATGTTTATAACATATTACTTATTGAGAATAATGTACCAATGCTCTCTTTTGTGAAAGAGTGATTGGGATACTAGGAAAAGGTGCGATGTATTTTAGATTTTCGAATCTATGTGAGAGAATATTGGCATAGAATTGAGAGTCTTATGATGATAAGATCTTTCATATTTGTTTAACATCAACAAGGTTGAGTAGGTTGTTCATGGTGATGAAAGTGGAATTGCTATGATAGAATCATAGTCATTCACTGAACCTAAATAAGTTTTTGATTACATGAAATCGATTTCTAATATTTCCGCCATTAGAACGATCGTGTATGCCATTAAATGCACACGCCGTGATGAAGCATATGCTTGGAGCATAATAAATCAATAACAAGTTAATTCATAAGATGGTCTTGTGAAAGTCTTAAAGAAAAATTGAGGATTCGTTCTTATGTTTGGATGATATACTAAGTTATGTGTTGAATGGTTGCACAAACTTTAGTTTCCAAACCGAAAAGGATTTGTCGAAATCCTAGGCTGTTTTTATTGACTTAGGAGTAAGAGACTAGAAAAGTGTTTTAGTTTCGTACATTGCAAATTCTACAAAAGGAATCTACGTAAATTGTGATAAAATGGTCGACGTAGGGAATGAGAGTAGATTCCTCTACCAAATGACTTTATCACAAGTTATGAGATAACAGTGGGAGCATCTTTTAAGCTAAAGAGCCCAAGTCTAGTAAGAAGACTAGACATATACTTAGATAAATTCATGTTATTAGAAATAACATTGAATAGAAGGAAACAGAAATGTATAAAGTTGGAATATATGGATATATTGTATATCCACTTGCCAAACTTTAATTGCATTTCAACTAAGTATAAAAGGTACACTAAAGGATTATAAGATATGAAGTAGTAATAGCGTATTGACTATTCATATATGATAAGCTCATTTATCGTTTGAGTTTCTTTAAACTCATCCATTACTTTGTTATATCCAAATGGGTTGTTGAGACAAATTGAACCCTATTGAAGTGAACTGGATTAACATAGTATTCTCCCCTGGTTACTTAAAGGAGGTGACGTCTCAAAGTGACTAGAGTTTGATGCGATTGATGGCAAGTTCAAGTGTTATAGGGTCATATGGGATAACTAGTCGATCACATAGACAGACTGTATGGGACACTCTGTCGGGCAGTGACCGCTTATAGATTTCTGGTAATTCATAAAGATTGGTTGTGGCAAGAGCTGCTATAGTATTCTTATGAGTCAATTCTTTTGACTAAAGACTATTTGCCCAAGTTGTCACAAATTTATGAATGGCTTTGATTTATACTCTACGACTGTCCTAACTGAAGTCAAATGAGTACATTTTGGGTTATGATGAACTGTGGCTATACGAAGAGAATAGTGCAATAGGAATTGTCCACCCCCTTGTCAGGGTTATTTGAAATCTCAAGGCCACTCGTGGAGTAGTGAACTGAAAATGCGTGGCCACGCTCTGAAGGTATCTACGGTAGATGATTTTCCCTAATCATTAGTAGAGGCCGCTATCGAGGCGGGCGGGATTAGGTGTTCGATCAAAAGAGCTTCCTAATACGTACCCTCACCCCTTACTCCAGATCAGTGTGAACATCCGTGTTCATTGGCATCCACGAGAGTCATTCTAGACATAGAATGCTAAGGGTAACGAGTGCTTAGTGTTCATGTTATTACTTTGTGTCTTGACATAACACGAAGTATTCGAACGGTTCCCAATTTTCCACAATAAATTGGTGGCGACTCCACAAATTCAAACGCTTGTCCCAAGCGCACCCGTGGACCCGTGTCCACACAAACATCCTCACATTCTTCCTTTTACTTGTTGCACTTGCCTTCCTTGCTTCCTTGTCATTAGCAGAATTTAGGAAGTTTTCCATAGTTCTAAAGGATGAAGTACCAGCTTGTATTTCCAGATCCTTACGAAGAATTGCAGCTTGAGTTAGGTTCAAAGGGATGGATCCCACCAGAATAGGCTCTTCCTGCAGAAAATGTACAGCATCACAACTATTCCCTACAGTGAGTATCAAATCCGTGTTAACTCCGGTTGACATCTCCTCATTCTCACCAACATTATTAACAGTTAAAGTCTGATTGTGGTTAAAACTTGATGAGTCATCAGACCCATTGCCCTCAACCTCTGGATTGGTTTCCCCAGTGTTAGAAAAGGGTTCTGGTTCATCTTCAGATGAATCAGATTCACTAATAACTATTACCCTATAATGATCCATAAGTCCATCTTCCATGTGCCCCTCAAAACCTTCAGCATCTTTAATCCCAGCTTGAACATTTAATCGAAAAATCCCTACCTGAGCAGAGGAACCATCCGGATAGTGATGTATAACCGGGATACCTCTTGGTGGTGGATCAAATGTTTGATTGAACCCATGTTGGTCATTATCCTCCATCACCCAATCAGCATCTCCCTCAAGCCTACTAATGATGGACTCCTGGATTCTCTGGTCTATATCTACTACACCACTTAGACTTCCTTGGCCAACATACAGTAAGTATGGATCATCCACCTGTAACTGCAACAGGGTTTCTTGGTGCTCAACATTCAGGCCTCCTTAGACTTCAAAATCTTCCCTAGCACTATGGAACTCTTCATTAATGTTATCATCAGCCTCAAGCCAACCGCCAGCACCAATAGGCAAGCCCCTATTTCTCTGGACACCACTCTCATTCCTATCCTCTTGTTGACCCCCATTTATCTGAATTCCACTCTCATTCCTGTCATCTCGTTGATTTTCATTCAGCATTTCAACATCTTGCATCCGTTCATTGCTTTAGTCAGGTTGATTCCTTGCACCTCCATTCACCCCCACATCATTCATAACAGCATCCTCCTCAGCACCATGTACCTCATGCTGTTCATTGCCATTATACCTCATCCCCCCCTCCCAACAGCACCCAGTTGAAAGACCACTAGACCTGCAAACGGTTAGGCAGTCACTGCAAATCTCATTCCTGGTACTACCCTACCACCAGGCATAACTCGTAAGCCCCAGATCGAAATCAACCACCCTTTCAAGTGATTTCCTTCTTCTACGAGGTTCAAATCCTCTTTGTTTTTTAAAGGGACTCAGTCTTCCGTTTTTCAGCTTTTCATAAACACTCCTGATCGAGGGGCTCTAAGCGATCACGAGCATCGACGTGTCATTATTTAGGCGTGCCTTAGATGAAATATAACGAGTAGTATATGGAGTTGCTCTCAGGTCCATGTTGAAAATGGTGTGGTTACTAGTCGACTGAAAAGTAACAAACCCTCTCCCCACGGTTCTGTCAAACATTCCATTTATATTAGACACTATTGACATAATGCTTTCCCTATATTGTGAGCCTTTGTGACTTATCTTTCCACATTTTATGCAATATTTGAAAACTTCCTCATATCGAAATTGAACCCACAAAAGGTAGCCTCCATCCATAGCCAGGAAGAAATCCGACATTAAGGGTTCATTCAACTTGACACAAAATTTTAGTCTCATAAAATCATTATCAGGAAGACCTTCAAATGGTTCAATATAGAATTGATTGCTCAATAACTTACCTGTCACCCTAGCTACTTTCATGGTAAGGTATTCAAACGGGAGCCCACAAACTCTTACCCAGATTTCAGCAAAAGGAAATTTGACAGTCCTTGGCACTGTGTCAGGGTACTGTAGACACCTCGTTTCTGCACCTCCCGCCAAACCACCCGGTGATGATTGGGCCGCATGTTTGGTACACGGAATGATTTATGACAGTTCGTACGTTTATCGTCAAGTGATTGCTCAAACACTTGTGTCTACCTCATAGTCGTCATCTACGCGCCGATACGGTCGTTTTGGCGGTAATTAGAGTACATTTGGAGTCCGGGTCAAAAAATCGTCTTCATTTTCTAATAACCGTTTAAAATGCCGAGTCAGAATGTTCTGGAATGTTCCGGATATTTCTATTCCATATTTTCCAATCTTTTAATCTTTGGTAAAATATTCACACAAAATATTAAGGAAACGAGATTAATCCTCTATTCCGTAATAGAAACACGGAAATCTTTCTTCCGCAGGAGGAAACCACTTGGGAAAGGACGCAGCAGGTGCTGCGCCTCTTCCAAGGGACGCAGTGCCTGCTGCGCCTCTTCCTCAGTCCTTTTCTGCGTATTTTTCATATCTTTTCGGGATTCACTTCCAAAGTTTCTCCGAAAACCCTAATTCCGTCGTGTGATTAGTATAAATAGAGACCTTCGGTCTCACATATTTCTCACGCGAGTGTCCGCCCTTCTCTTCTCCCTTTGCATTCTAGACCACGTTCTTACTTTTTGGCGTCTACGTGCTTGAACTTTCGACCACGTAAGCTCGGATCTTTCTGAGTACCAGCCTCGTTTTGCATGACTGACCAATTTGACCAACTCCACAACTAATCAACATTAATTAACTTTGTTTCTTTCCTCCTAGAGGGAACTTTCGTCGTACATTCGAGTCGAGCATCACTAAACGATAACTTAGTTCATCTCGTTTCGTCAAACATGTATGTTTGAGGGTGTAAATCCTTCTTTTATTATTGTTCTTTATTATTGTAATCACAATTGTAAGATTTATGTCGAAAATATTCTTAAAACCGATTTACAAAATCGTACTTCAAACCCTTTTTTACGAATTATCAGGAAACAAACGTCGAGAAAGGACGCAGCAACTGCTGCGCCTCTTCGAAGGGACGCAGCACCTGCTGCGACTCTTCGTGAGGCTGCCGCAGTTCTTGCTTCCTTTCTTCTTCCTTCGTCTTTTGTTAATCCGTTTGTTTTGCTTTTGCTTTCAATTGTTCATTGTTTCGTTAACATAACAATTTGAATATGATAATTTTGACCTGTAATTTATTAATCATTAATAACTAATCTGCCATTAAAATCCCTGACTTAAATCCCTTATAATTCATATTTGCGGGCTTTCGTCATTAAAATCAATTCGGGTTTTGGAGGTTCGATTCATCCATATTGAGTCTCTGGAATTCATCATTGATATATTTTCATCCGTTATTCATCATCACCATCATTAGTTCATCATTAACAACTTGTTTAAACTAATTAATTTGTTTAGTTTGTTTAATTCATTAATTAACCTCTTAATCTTGTATTTAATTTGTATTGAGTAGTTTTGTTCATGTTTTATCCTTTTTATGACCTTAATCACATGTAAATAATCTGTTAATCACTTCTATCCGAGTCAAATAATATTAATCGATCATTTAAATCACCAATAAACATTAACGAGATGCGGTTCTGGCTTCACAGCCAGAACTCAACCCAGGAACAGACGCAGCGACTGTTGCGCCTCTTCCAAGGGACGCAGCTCTGCTGCGCCTCTTCCCAGTTGATTTCTGTCCCTGAATTCCCGTTTCTGCTTTGACCTAGTTTATTAATTACGTGTTTAATTAACTATTATTCGTATTATCACCCTAATTTCTGTTCGTTTATTTATTTATTCTTTCTTTTCTAAAATCATCCGTTTTAAATGTATTTTCGACATAAATCAATAAATCCGATGTAATTATTGTAATTTTCTTTATTGTATTTCTTTTATCGTATTATTTGTATGCCTTCACATGTAATCAACCTAAATTCTTACTTTGACCCAATTGTATGATAAATTACGTGTTAACCGACTTAGTCTAATTTTCACATGTTAGGATTAAAACGTTGGATGTTGCATTGCATGCATATAAATCGACAATATATCGAGTATAGATAATTTCCCAATCATTAGTAGAGGCCGCTATCAAGGCGGGCGGGATTAGGTGTTCGATCAAAAGGCTTCCTAATACGTACCCTCACCCCTTACTCCAGATCTCTGTGAATATCCGTGTTCATTGGCATCCACGAGAGTCATTCTAGACATAGAATGCTAAGGGTAACGAGTTCTTGGTGTTCATGTCACTACTTTGTGTCTTGACATGGCACGAGGTATTCGAACGGTTTCCAATTTTCCACAATAAATTGGTGGCGGCTCCACAAATGCAAACAAAGAAAAGCTTGCTTCGCTTTTCGCCCCAGTGGGCCCGCGTCCACAGTTTGGCGACTCCACTGGGGAATAATACACTTACGTGTAGCCAAAAGGGTGAAACTTGAACAAGGTTAGGGAATAGTTTGTACAAGACAATTGTCGGTTTTCATAACTCGGTCTTCCTAGATCGTTTTACTCGGCCTTCCTAGACCCAACCCAACCCATTCGACCAATCGTCCCATCTAAACGGTCCTAATTCTTATTTGGGCCTGAGGATGGATAGCGATTGACGTCATCCATACCATGGTACTTACTCTTGTTTGTATCAAGGACTTTCACTACTTAAGGAAATGGACTAGGAATCGGCCTTACTCTTGTTTTGTACGAGCCTCTCCACAGACCTTGGGTTTGATTGTTTGGTATGGGAACCCACCCTTTAAACCAAAACCCTTTTAAAATGCACTCAGCATCCCGTTATAATGCTTGTATAAATGCTTGTACCATATGTGATCACCATTTCTAAACAAAACCATGACGATTTTTGTAAAATCAAAATCCCTTTTAAAATGTAAAAATTTTCGAAACATAGGCCCAATATTAGTGCAAAACCAGTCAAAACTCTGTCCAATTGTCGAGTCAAACTTCGGGCCTAAGCCCATTTCAAAAACCTCACTTCGAGTCCATTCCTACAACTACACTACAGTTGACTAGGACCAACATTTTCAAACTTTGTCATTTCCTCAAAACTCACTTGACACAAGTGGCATACTCCCACTTCACAAGTCAAAACATTTTTTGAGTAAGTGTGCTAGAATGGTTGATCGTGTTTTGATTCGTCGTTGATCTCTTATCCAGTTTCCAAGATGCCTGAAACAAGTGACGTGAGCCACAACCAACCCCAGAATAGTAATGATCAAATCCTAGCCGCACTAGCTCGTCTCCAAGTCACTCAAGATCAAGTGTATGATCGCCTCGACACAATCGAAGGCCGAATATATGCCGTGGAAACGAGGATGCCTCCTCGAGAAAGTGAAGTGTCTGATGAATTCGTGAATAACTTCGGGGATAAAAATCCTTTTAAGGGAGCACATGAAGTTAACCCTCCCGTAGGTATGACTGCAGCTAAGAAACGACTTCAATATTTGGAGGAACAATTGATGTATCTTAAAGGGGATGATATCTATAGGGAAAATAATTGCAAGTATGAGGCCGTGAGTTCCAAGTTGCCAACCAACTTTAACATGACGGATATCCCTAAATTCAAGGGGCATGAAAACCCTTTGAACCATATCCGTGCTTTCAAGGATTACATGTCTATCAAAGGCATTAAACCCGAGATGTTCTTAAGGATATTTCCTTCATCTCTTGACATCATCCCAAGACAATGGTTCTATTCTCTAGAACATAAGAAGATCGCTACCTGGGACGATGCCGCAATTGAGTTTGCCAAGCAATATGCGGATAATGCTGAAATCCAAGTCAACATGCGCACTTTAGAGGTTCTTACCTAAAATGACAAAGAAGGTTTCACCGACTTTCTAAGTAGGTGGAGGAAGACTAGTACTCAACTTGTTGAGCGTCCAGATGAAGCTACCCTCGTGGAGAAATTCGTGGACAATCTAAAGCCCATCTATGCGAGTCATTTGAGATACCAAAACATTAAGATCTTCAAATACTTAACCGTATTAGGAACAAGGATCGAAGATGACATCCGTAAAGGGCTCTTGTCCAAAACGGTAGGTCGTGGATATCAAGGCTCAACAAGTCGTTCTTACGGCTCTACTAGCAAGACCGATGAATTTAACTTTCTCGAGCCATCCAAGAAGAGTACCCCACCAAGGAAATTCACAAATATTGGGGACACATACTCCAATGCTCTTAAAAGGTTGATGAAACTAGGTAAGCTTCAACCCATAGGCCCTACACCCGAACCAAAAAAGAAATCCAAGTTCTGGGATGAGAATTCGTACTGCGAATACCATAGAGGTAAGGGACATGATACAGAGAAATTCTACAAACTAAAAAATGTACTTCAAGATATGATTGAAGACGGTCGCCTACCAATACCGCCTGGAGGTAAGCCCAATAACACTCAGAATCCTCTTGGAATTCTAGTGATTATAAATGAAGAATCTACCATAGATTGTTCACACCTCATTTCTCCAATCGAAGATGAAATCCATGCGATAGAGAGGGAAGGGAACTACTCCACCATTTCCCCTACCATCACCGATTTCATCACATGGGCAAAAAGTGTAGATAGGCAAGTCATGGAACTAGATAGTGTAGTGGCAACCATACGCGGTCCAAACGCAACACCTAAAAAACGTGTACCATTAATTTTCTCCCAAAACGCTACAATGCAAGAAGTAGTAGCCGTGGTTGACGAACTAATCGACCAAATTACCCAATTGGAGGCTGAGATCATAAGGATAAGGGAACTTGCTACTATCAATGGAATATGGGCCGATGATGATGAAGATGAGTATCTCACTGAACACTACCTAGTCAAAGTCAGTGAAGAAATAGTCCAAAATAGTGAAGATCAAGATGTGGACCACCTTACTCGTTCGGGACGTCCATACCAAAACACTTCTCAAAATGGTCCCATAGCGAATGGTCCAACCAACGTTGTCACACCAAATGATAATGAAGATGACTCTACTGACCATTTGCTAAAGCAACTACAGAAGACAAAGGCTGATCTTTCAGTCTGGCAACTAGTTGCAAGCTTATTCCCACATCGCCAAGCTTTACTACAAGCCTTGGCCAAAATAAATTTGGCACATAACTCCACACCCGATGACGTGGTCAACTTGGTCTTCCAAGAATCACCAAAGCTAAGTAATCCTATTACTTTCTCGGACGAAGATTTACCACCCTTTGGTGCTAGTCATAACTTGGCTCTTTATATCACTGTCATTTGCTTGAAGAAAAATGTGCCAATGACTTTGGTAGATGATGGCTCCGCGGTCAACGTCATACCCTTGAAAACGGCATACAAATTGGACATGAAAGAGTCAGATGGGACCCCTACCAACCAAGGTGTTCGCGCATATGATGGTTCACGACGAAAGGTAGTGGAACTTGTTAACCTAACCATAGCCACATGGCCGATTGAGTGAAAGGTTAACTTCCAAATAGTGGACATTGAAGCATCCTTTAACATACTTCTGGGAAGACCTTGGATTCACGCTTCCAAAGCGGCAACGTCCACCCTCCACCAGAAAATCAAAATCCCACTAAATGGTAAAGTGGTGACGATCACTTCGTCACCCATCAAAGCATTAATCGAAAAGAGGTCAAGTAATCAAGTCCTTGCAGATCTGGTATATGAACTTGGGGGCTTCCATAGCATAAATGTCATAGAAAGTGAGTTGGCACCCTTATACTTCAATCCCTACTCCAATTTGGTGGTCAACCATATGCTCAAATCCCAGGGATACTTCCCGGGAATGCCTTTGAATCTTATCCGAAGAAACACCTTTGCACCCTACAAAGAAGGCAACTCACAAAGAATACCACTTAGATTAGGATACAAACCCACTAAGTAGGAAGTTCTCGAGATGCTCGCTCAAGTTCAAAACCGTAAGAATGTGGGAATCCAAATGCGACCCTATCTCCCTACCCTAAATGGATACTTCGTTAGGGAGGGAAGTCAAGAACCCTTTCACGGATTTCCCGAACCTTGGCACTATCTCGAAAGGAAGCTAGCCGGAATCGAGATCTTTCACGATTGCTACTTCATTCCTCCAGAAACGGTTCCTACCGTCAAGACTCGTCAAGCACCTTGCTTAGATGAACAAGCTGTTAGTCTACTATTTGGAGAAGATCGATTTGTTAGAGCCGCGCAGGATGAGATCATTACCATGATACTTCAAGACGATCACTTCAACCCTACCGCGTTAATCACAGAAACCAACACAAACCAGCAGAAAGGATGGAGAAAGTCGATCAAGTGGACAAACAACCAAGGAAGACTCTTCAAGCTCACCACTGGAGAAGGAGAGATGTTCAAAGGAGAACCAGAAGATGATGAATTCGAGTCAGAGTCGGAGTCAAAGTCGGAGTCTAGAGAAGTTCCTAGAGAGTCTCCTCCTATCGTCATTCCCATTCCCCTTGTTTCTCCTAGCTTAGCATCAAGTAGTAACAGTAGTTCGGGAAATGTCCCGACGGCTGTCCCTTTTACCGCCACTGACTACAGATCAGATGGCTTCTTTATTTTAACGTTTCTCAAACTTTAATATGAATAAATTAGGTTCTGCTTACTCTTCGTATTATTTTGAATGCAATTCTGTTTACGATGATACTGAGGATGACCCAGACCCAAACTCGATCGAAATACCTCCCTACATAGCCAAAGAAATACTACAAGAGGGGGAAGAGGGACCAGTAATAGAGAACACTGAACCCATCAACGTAGGAACCGAACTAGAACCCCAAGAACTTAGGATAGGGACGACCTTGAGCTCTACCGAAAGGGCCAGTTTCATAGACCTCCTACACGAGTTTAAAGACGTTTTTGCTTGGTCCTACAAAGACATGCCAAGGATCGACAGGGACATCGCAGAACATAGAATCCCAATCAAACCAGGTTTCAAACCCGTAAAACAGAAGCTTCATCGAATGAGAACAGAATGGGCTCTTAAGATCAAGGAAGAAGTCGATAAGCAATTCAAAGCCGGGTTCATCAAAGTTTCCGAGTACTCAGACTGGGTAGCTAACATAGTACCCGTACCCAAAAAGGATGGGAGAATCCGTGTTTGTGTTGATTTTAGAGACTTAAACAAAGCGAGTCCTAAAGATGACTTTCCTCTACCACATATCGACATATTGGTGGATAATACAGCGGATCACGCGCTATTGTCCTTCATGGATGGATACGCAGGATATAACCAAATCAAGATGGCCGAAGAGGATATGCACAAGACCGCCTTCGTCACTCAATGGGGTACCTATTGCTACACGGTTATGCCGTTTGGGTTAATCAACGTCGGAGTTACATACCAACGCACCGCAACTACGCTCTTACATGACATGATGCATAAAGAAGTTGAGGTATACGTAGATGATATGATCGTCAAGTCCAAGTATAGAGAGGAGCACATTGCGAACCTTCGCAAATTCTTCTCAAGGCTACGAAAGTACAACATGAGGCTCAACCCTCAGAAGTGCGTATTCGGAGTAACATCTGGTAAACTCCTAGGATACGTTATTAGCCAACGAGGAATAGAAATAGACCCTTCCAAGATCAAAGCTCTAATCGAAAGGCCGCAACCTCAAATGAAGAAAGAAGTTAGTGGATTCCTAGGTAAGGTGCAATACATAAGTCGATTCATATCGAAACTCACCATGATCTGTGAACCTATCTTCAAAAAGCTAAAGAAACCGGATCACACCATGTGGGATGATGACTGCCAGAAGGCTTTCGACCGAATCAAGGAGATACTAGCCAAACCACTAGTGCTCATGCCACCTCAACGAGATCAACCTCTTGGTTTATATCTCACGGTAACTGAAACAGCCATGGGCGCCATGCTAGCCCAAACCGTAGGAAAAGAAGAAAGAGCTATCTACTACCTTAGTAAGAAGTTCTTGGAGTACGAGTGCAAATATACACCACTCGAAAAGACATGCCTCGCTCTTGTGTGGGCAACGAAGAAGCTACGCCATTACATGCTTAGCTACTCCATCAAAATATAATCCAAAATGGATCCTGTCAAATACCTCTTCGAGAAACCCGTTCTCAATGGACGCCTAGCGAGATGGACTTTGATGCTCTCAGAATTCGATCTCAAGTACGTACCTCTGAAAGTTATAAAAGGGCGCGCCGTGGCCGAGTTCTTCGCAGAAAATCCCATCAATGATGCACAAACAATAGACACCTGGTCGTTTCCGAATGAGGATATACTCCAAACCGATGTAGACTCCTGGGACCTTTACTTTGATGGAGCATCTAACTTGAGAGGATTTGGAATAAGAGTGTTGCTCATTTCTCCTGAAGGCAAGCATACACCAATCTCTGTCAAACTCGACTTCGAGGTGACAAATAACGCTGCAGAATACGAAGCTTGTCTCATTGGATTACAAGTAGCAGTAGGTTTAGGCATCAAGAATCTTCGAGTACATGGAGATTCATCTTTGATCATCAACCAAGTTACGGGATCTTGCAAAATCCGAAGTAAAAGCTTAGCACCTTATCAAGCCAGAATAGACCAAGTTGCCCAATTCTTCGATCAAGTAACCTACCTACACCTACCTCGGGAGGAAAATCAATTTGCAGATGCTCTTGCAAAACTTGAATCCTTGATTAATATGCCGGATAGCATGGTAGAAATGCCTTTATGCATTGAACGATGGTCAGAGCCAGCTTATGCGCACCAAATCACCGATGAAGAGGAAATCACAGAGGAACCTTGGTTCCAATCAATCCTGAACTTCAAACTCAACGGCACCTATCCACCAGTTATGGACAAAAGGGGACAACGTGCTATACGCTTACAAGCTTCCCAATACGTTCTCATGCAAGGAGAGTTATACAAAAGAACACCTCTTGGTGTAATCTTACGTTGCCTTGATCATTCACAGGCACGAAAAGTGATGGAAGAAGTCCATGATGGAGAATATGGCCCTCACATGAGTGGACCCATGATGGCAAAGAAAATCACACGTTTGGGGTATTATTGGACCACAATAGAATCCGATTACATCAAATATGTCAGACATTGCCACAATTGCCAAATCTTCAGGAATGTGCAACATGTCCCTCCTTCATTGCTTTACACCATGACATCTCCTTGGCCATTTTCTGCTTGGGGAATTGACATCATCGGCAAGATCACTCCAGCCGGAACAGAAGGTCACTGTTTCATTCTAGTGGTAATCGATTATTTCACCAAATGGGTAGAAGCGGCTTCCTACACTAGTCTTACAGCCAAGAACGTGGCAAAGTACATACAAACCAACATCATCTGTCGATACGGTTGCCCACATGAGATCATTAGTGACAATGGGTCACATTTCCAAGCTGAAACTGAGCAATTGCTAGCCAAGTACAAAATCAAACATCACCACTCCTCGCCATATAGACCACAAACTAATGGCGCGGTAGAGGCGGCAAACAAGAACGTTGTCACAATCCTCAAGAAAATGATTGACAACTATCGAGATTGGCCAAGCAAGATACCTTTTGCTTTATGGGGATACCGTACATCTGTTAGGATGCCCACTAGGGCCACCCCTTTCTATTTGACCTACGACATGGAAGTTGTACAACCAGTCGAGCTAGAAATACCATCCTTGCGTATTTTACTCGAAAGTCAAATCCCATAAGCCGATTGGAAGAGGGATAGACATGAAGAACTCATCCTCCACTACTACAATTATTCTCAAAGAGGACGCCCTTTAGAGTACGGTTGGGGACGGAACCATCTTATATCAACCAATAATTTTGGCGCCATTTGTGAATACATACTTAGGACGGTTAATCGGGACACCCGTCATCGTTGTAAAAATAATAAGGACGGTTGGTCAATAAAACCGTCTTCTTATTAAAATACAAGGCGGGTTATTAACTAGACCGTCTTCTTATTTTTTTAGTAGTGATGTTCCAAATTCCCCACTACGTTACTCAATCCTTATTCAAACACAACTTTATACTCTAATTAACAATAAACCCCAATCATCGTCCGTCTTCATCTCCTTCATCATCGCCCTAATAATACCTGATCACCGCCTGCCGTTCATTCGCCTTCATCATCGCCCTAACGCCAACACCGTACCGCCGATCACCGCATGTCGTTCATCTCCTTACCGAGGTATGTGTCAATTGTCATATTTTTCATTTGTTACCCGATAAATGGTTTATTTAGTACAAATTGGTCTTAAATACCATAATTGAACAATGAAAGCAATTTGTTTATTTGCTGATAATTCGTTTATTTGCTGAAATCAATTGATAATTCGTTTATTTGATTATAATTCGGTTATTTGCCGATCACCGCCTGTCATTTATTTGCTGATAATTCGTTATTTGCTTAAAACAATTGAACAATGAAATCAATTTTGCTGCTCCATTTTTTCGGACATATTGCTATACCCAACCCCCTTAATCTGCTTGTTCTTATTTATTTAGTACAAATTGTTATAGGATTTAACCAAACACCTACTTATACTGCACATTCCTTTACTAGATTTGCTTACGCTTGCGATTTATGTAGTAGAAAAGCATTAAAATATTAATGCCATACTGACAGGCATAGTGAATTCCTACATTGTCAAAATTGTGATTTCGCTATAAGATGTTCTGCTAGAGAGGTCTTGGTCAAAGCACAAGCCTCTACTAGGAACTCCATTGATCATGATTTGCAAAGATTGTCGAGGTATCGGTTTAAAACAGAAAATGGTGGTCAGGTGATAGTGGCTGTAGGGAATAAAGGTGTTAAATATCCAATTTATATTGAGTTTTTCCCTACTAATTCAAATGATAATCAGAAAAAGCTGATACTAAGTTGGGGCATCTATAGATATGATTCTACTTCTTTTATTCCTCTCAAATTTCAGAGTTCCGTAACCAATGGCCAAAACTCCATCTCTGATATTCCAGTTCTTCAGAATTCTTATGGCAGCTATGTAGTAGCTGTCGGTCAGTGCTGCTTTGACACAACAGTAATATCCCATTTCTGCTTTATTTTTCCCCCTTTATTTGCTGATATTAACCCTTTCATTAACTTTGTGCCTCTGTTCTTCCCAGAGCTAATATGTGCTCTCATTATTTATAGTGGAAATCACTTTACTACCTAAGCTCATACTTAAAATTATGTGGTCTAATTTCTTTCTTTGGTGATTAATCTCACTTTCCGACAAGGACTAGCACTCGACAGCCAACTTACTGCACTGCCAGTATCTTGATCTAGTAAGGTAGTCAGGGTATACTCTCAGTCTCCGACCAATCTGTTAATGCTCTTATTCACAATGATGATATTATGATACAACTACGGAGTATTAGTTCTCATGTAAGATAAACGTGAAAAAAGTTTGAAAGGTTACTCCGTAGTATTTAATGGGTTATAGTAGTGAGATTAATTTAACACTCACATTTGTTTGAGTGGATTAACTCCTGTATTGTTCAACCCTTAGTGAAAATCTGATTCTACTTTATACTGTCCCATCTTTAACTTTAACGACTTTCTTACTACACCCTCTTTCATAAGACGGTTTTATCTATATAATATAATAAAACAAAAATCATCTAAATATTTTTCCCGCCTAAGACTAATCACTACCGCCACATTAAAACCAATGTACTGATTCTCTATAGGCCCACTAATCATGTACTTCAATAAGTCTCCAATGCAGCAATGCTATTGATTCCAAACCCTGAGCCGTCACTCTTTTTAGATCTACCTTCTCTAATGAACTTTGTGGCCCAAAGGTCCATTCCCGTCATTTCATATTTCACCCTCTAGCAGTCTAGCACCATCCCCGCCATATAAAAACGGTTTTTATAGGCGGTCCATTTTTATAAAAATTTTATTCATCTGGTGCTAATAAATGAGTTGTCTTTTATATAATGGGACCATCTTCTTGTGTGAGACCGTCTCATGCAAGATCTACTATTTCTAGTAAAAGAGGTGTTATTTTATTTTTAGTACACAAGTTTATATATTTGTTATGATTAACGATTTAGCATATTGCACATACTAATCATTACTGCATTACTTATTTGTTTCCGTCAAAGTACAAGTGGTAAATGCAAGTTTCCCGTAAAACTTATTACTATAACTCTCTCGTCTCACCAACATTTTTCGGGTTCTGCTCTTAACCTATATATTAAGCTTTCCAATTATTTTCAGCCGGAGAAGAATTTACTGGTGATAGTCATGAGACCTTTACACTTATGGCTTGGTCAATTTTCAAAGGGTTTTATGAGGGTGTGAATGTGTGATGCTGGCAATTCCCACTAATAATCCAATATATACTCCAATTATGGTCAATTGACAAACTTTTGACATCGATCAACAGATAGAAAATAATAATATTAAATAAACAAAGAAATGAATGTACGCAACTTCACTTGGGATTGGCTTTTTGTTTGCTAAAATAATTCTGTACGATAAATTGCTATAAATATAAACTAAAACACTATTCTCAGCATAGATTTCTCAAAGTTTTAAATACTCCCGTGCAACTTTGCACGGGTTTTAATCTAGTAGTTAGATTATTATAAGACCGACCCTTATAATCGTGTGTTCTTAACATTATGTTGCCGTACTTACGGCTGCCAGATGAGCTTCTCTTGTTCCTTCATTCTGTTTGAAATGTATTTTGAAGATATACCATATCTTATTATCGTATCCTGTCGAATAACTTATCAGGGATAGTTTTTTATCATCTACATGCTGAACATTTACTGACATACAAGGTTTCATTGATTTCCTCCCCCTTCCTGGACCTAGAAGCATGGAATAAGTCATCTTAATTGTGCTTATATTGTACCGCTCTGATATTTTTTTTTAATAAATACGAATGCCAACGAATTACCTAATAACCTCTAAGCTGTAATGGGCTGACTCAACAAAGGAAGATGTGTTCAACATTCTGAATCGAAGAGTAGAGTAAACAACCCAGTAAACAGAGGAAGTTTTTGATACATTTACATCAAGGAATCTCGAGTTTTGTTTATTTAGTGAGGAGCCAAATTCAACTAAAGTTATTGACTAAAAAAGTATGAGTGAACATTGATAGGCATAGGGGTTTCATCTAGGAGGTAGACTGTCTCCATGGTAGATAGAGGGATTAGGTTGCAGCAGTTGGTCTGAATGTGCTATCACGCTCAAACGGTGCTGAGCAGTAGGTCTAGAATCCATTACGGCTTGGATTAAGCACACTGTAGTCTAGGTCTACAATGAAACACAGGGCAATTACGAAGCTAAACTATATGGATCCACTTTTCGGGTGTCACCAAGAAAAACAGCTTGAATGGAAAATAATAAAGGTACCCCTTCAACTAATAATTCTTTTATCTCTTTTTAACTGTTTTTTTTTTGTATGTTAGAAGAGGTCAGGCTTCTCACTAATAAGAGAAAAAAAAAGTTCTTTTGTTCATTTGTTGGTCCCACTGAAGAGTCTACCATGTGTTCATTTGTTGGTCCAACTGAATTGTCTTGTTCTTGTATTCTTGTTAGTTTTCTTTGGTAACTTGTGATCATCTAGATTTCTGCTAAAAAAGTTTAAGCCAGGTATGATAGTAGTGTATTAGTCCTTTTGACGTATTATTTACTGCAATTTTCAGCCCACACAAGCAAATCTATGTGATAGTAGTGTGTGACTCATTGGTATTTATTATAATTAAGCCTAAGTAAGCTAAAACCCAGTAATATGAAGTATGATTTCGATACGTTGTTGTTGACATGATTATATAGTCTATGTTTTAATGCTGTGGGCTTATTCTATATACGCTGGAGTTGACATGATTTCGATTTTAGTGCCTACATAGCCCTTTGGGACCGTCTTATGTGGATATTATGTCTGCCAATATATGTTGGAGATCATCAGAGGACGATATATTAATATTATTCCAAATGTATGTCCTTTCATTTGTTTATTTTGTTTCAATATTTACTTCATTTTATATAAATTAAACATGTTGGTATGTAAATAATTGTAATTGTGTTATTTTGGTTACTGTGTATGCAGTTCATGATTAAAACTCCAAAGACATACTCGGTTGAGCAAACTGATGAGGTGCGGGAAATTTGGGCTAAATATGCATTGAATTTTAAGGCGCAAGTATTCGATGGCAATGTCTAAAGTAGTTAGGTTGATCGGATAGTTTATGTGATGGTTTGTGGATAGAGCAACTTGTGTTAGTGCTTGTGTTCAAAATTGTCGATATCATGTTATTTGGAGCTTCAAACATTTTTGGTTTTGATTGGTTGGGTTTTAGAGTATAATTGTAAGAATATTAGCTTGATTTTTGGAAATGTAGCCGGATATAATATTTAAGCTATACGACTATTGTCGTATAGGGTATGAATAATGAAATAATTTCCTTTACAAAAATCTGGTTGTGTGAAAGCATATGGATGTGTGCCAATATTGTGCATGATATATTCGTAAATTGGCGTGAAATTGATTTGAAAATTTGGCGTGAAATTGATTTCTAAAATTGGCGCAAAAATGTGTAGAAGACGGTTCCTTGTCAAAGAGTCCTGAAGTTAGCGCAAAAATTGTGCGCGCCATGTATCCAAAACAAGACGGTTGTGACTCACACACGTCCTCTTAGAAAATAAAAAGAAGACGGTTCAGATAAACAACCGTCATGCTTTTATAAACCAAACAAGACGGTTTGACTTAGAGTTAACCGTCCTATTAGGCAACGAGGACGGGTGAATTAAGGATGGTTGGTTTAACAGTTAAGGACGGCTTTGAACCATCCTCTTTGAGAATAATTGTAGTAGTGCTCCTGGATGAACGTAGACTACGTGCATTACATAATGTGCAAACATACCAGGCACGTATCATACGAGCCTTCAACAAAAGGGTTAAGCCCAGGAACATCAAAGAAGGAGACTTGGTACTCAAATCAATTAGAGCTCTTTTACCTGTAGATCCACGAGGAAAATTCAAACCCAACTGGGCCAGACCATTTCTAGTCAAGTCCATACTTCCAGGGGGTGCGGTTAGAATAACAGACTTAGATGGGAATGAATTTGCCAACCCGACAAACCTCGACCAACTGAAACGTTGCTATGCCTAGAATAGGAGCAAAAGCGCGCCTCGTGTAACCCCACGTGTCGCTCCTGTGGCACGAAATAAACGGCCCCTGGCCAAGCTAAAATAAGCTAATGTCACC
The DNA here is from genome assembly GCF_048544455.1 of Silene latifolia. NCBI lineage: Eukaryota > Viridiplantae > Streptophyta > Magnoliopsida > Caryophyllales > Caryophyllaceae > Silene > Silene latifolia. The sequence continues at coordinate 2,850,379 of NW_027413701.1, forward strand.
TTAGTCTTGCATTTTGACATTTTGTCATCCTCATATCATCAAATAAACTAAATTGCACCCTAAGAGTAAGTAAAAAGCTCATGCTTATTTTCTCGTTCATTACAAGCTCTTGCTTAGAACAATTATTCTTTTACATTTACTTGAACTACGCGCAAGGGTTTGATTTCATTTTTTCAAATCAATACGTAGGCAATCCTTCACAGGATACAACCCATTATTTTAAATGTAAATAGAAGGACATTTGCAAATGCATTTAGAATTCGACAAGAATAATAAAAGAAAATCACAACGGTTTCATAACCAATCAACCTCTTTTATTTCATTCCTTGTAATAATTGTGGGATTTATCTGTATGCATCCCTTTAATTTTAAGGACTATAACGAACTATAACATGATGAATTACTAGTCATAAAATAAAATGCATAAATAAGATCGTAAAGGATTAAGAAATAACCTTTGGTCCTAGTAAATTCGGACTAAGAACAATATCGCAATGATATTCGCCTATTAGTTGCACCCAAGACGATATGAGAAATGCCCTTAACTTGTTGCTAGAATCGATCCCCAAATTTCAGTAAATTAAATTCGGGTTTATCGTTTTTTTTTTGTGTTTTTGATGAGAGGCAAGCAAATGGGAAAAAAAATTAGGTTAGAATCATCTCCCTTTTCTCCCCTATAAACCGTGTATATGGAAGATTAGGGTAGAATTCTTCTTCTTCTAATTTTCGGCCCATTACCGAATTTAGGATAATTAATTTTTCTTATTTTCGGTTATTCCAAAAATGTAAAAATGTGTTAAATATAAATTGTCATCTAGTGAAGATCGAACCCATAACCTCTTGGTTTGAGTACCCTCACTATTACCACTATGACACATTCATCTTGTTGATATTAAATATAACCGATTACATTTAATTACGAATTAACATATTAATCCGTCCAAGCTAACATTACATACATTTAATTAAATATAACTTATTATATTCAATTTACGAATTGACAGTTAATTCGTCTCAACTAATTTTATTTAATATTCATTAAATAATTGTCTCATCAACACATTGACTAACTGTTTAGTCATATAAGGCATCAATGTGATTACATTTCCATAACCACATCTCTCAAACACATCTTATAGGTGTGACCTTTAGGGACCAGTTGATCACCGCCATCTGTATGATAATAACGTCAAACTTTCTAGCAAGCCAACCGTTATTAGGTAATCGTTAATCAACTGATTAAAATACAAAGTATACCCTTGTGAACCTGTAAGAGATTTACAAATGTTATCACACTAATTTGTGGAGGACACAAGCTCCAACAAACTCCCACTTGTCCTCACAAGTGTATGTGCGATAACCGATTCTCATATCCTAAAATTTCTCCCACTCAATGTAAAACAATTTGCAAAATCCGTATTCGCAAAGGTCGTATTTTACAAGTGATCATCATCAAGAGTGGTTTCCCCGACTAGAGAGTAACTTAACTGATAAACGAATCATCATTCGAGCATGGCCATGCATTTCAGTTACAACTCCTCGAGTGGCCCTGAGAAATAACTATACCTGATAAGGGTTGGATATTTTCCTCAACTCGAATCTTGCAGATGTAAGCATAGAATGAAATGACCCAGAAAAAATCTACTTAGCCTCCAGTTACGGCAGACCGTGAGAAAGAAACCAAAGTCACCCAAAAACTGCCTTAATATCAAGAGACAGTCGATAGTCAAAAGAATCGACTCTAGGAACACAATGAATGTCCTATCCATGACCTGGCACCGAATGTTTTAAACATTTAGGACTCCATTATGTTGTCACAAAAAAAAATTTGTCCTACGAGGTATCGTTATAATCTCGTATTTGTGAACGATCAGTCAACCGTTTGACTTATGGCTTGTTAAACCCACCATCAATCGACTGCACAATATAATAGCCAGAGTTATCAGCTCTTGGAGGCGATTACGGACCAAACAAAATATAATGTAATTCAGTTCACTTTGTGGCATTCAAAGTTGTCAGTATAATCCACATGAAAAACAAAATATTATAATAAAACGATGAAGTTATAAATAGTATATGAAAAAGATAATGTATCAAATTCATAATCAACTACTACAACTCAGGAACACATTTAATTCCCATGGAAATAACGTGCCCTTCATGCTTATCAAAATTCAACGGTTTAGTGAGAGGGTCCGCGATGTTATCATCCGTCGCAATCTTGTCAATCACTATCTCTTCTTGCTCCACGTAATCACGGATCAGGTGAGCTTTCCGATGTACATGTCTAGATTTATTGTTAGACTTAGGCTCCTTAGCCTGGAAGATGGCACCTCTATTGTCACAATAGATGGTGATCGGTTCATTCGAACTAGGAACTATCGTAAGTCCTTGTAAGAATTGACGCATCCATATCGCTTCCTTAGCTGCTTCCGAAGCGGCATAGTACTCGGATTCAGTAGTAGAATCTACTACAACACTCTGTTTGGAACTCTTCCAGCTGACCGCAACACCATTAAGAGTGAAGACGAACCTGGACTGAGATTTTGAATCATCTCGATCCGTTTGGAAGCTAGCATCTGCGTAACCGATTGCGCATAGCTTAGTATCGCCTCCATAAGTCAATACCCTATCCTTAGTCCTCCGTAGGTACTTGAGGATATTTTTAACAGCTATCCAGTGTGTTTCACCTGGATTCTTTTGGTACCGACTCGTCATACTCAATGCATATGCCACGTATGGACGTGTGCATATCATGGCATACATGATTGATCCTATTGCAGATGCATAAGGAACACGACTCATGCGCTCAATCCCTTTAGGCGTCATGGGTGACTGAGACTTGCTCAACTGCATCCCAGACGTCATTGGAAGGTTCCCCTTCTTGGAGTTGGTCATGCTGAACTTCTCAAGAATCTTATCCAAATAAGACTCCTAACTAAGTGATAACGTCCGTCGTGATCTATCTTGGTAGATACGGATTCCCAAAATGCGTTGTGCCTGACCCAGATCTTTTATCTGGAAATGGTTCTTCAACCATTCTTTAACCGAAGATAGGAGAGGAATGTCATTCCCAATCAGGAGTATGTCATCGACATACAATATCAAGAATACAATCTTGCTCCCACTCGACTTGATATATAAGCATGGTTCTTCGACCGATCGAGTGAAACCATACTCTTTTATCACCTGGTCGAAACGATGATTCCAACTCCGAGAAGCTTGCTTAAGTCCATAAATGGAACGCTTAAGCTTGCATACTTTCTTAGGATGTTCAGGATCTATGAAACCTTCGGGTTGCACCATGTACAACTCTTCCTCCAAATAACCGTTTAAGAAGGCGGTTTTCACATCCATTTGCCAAATTTCATAATCATGAAAAGCGGCAATCGCTAAGATTATCCGAATGGAACGTAGTATGACTACAGGTGCAAAAATCTCATCATAATGCAATCCGTGCACTTGAGTGAAACCTTTTGCCACTAGTCGTGCCTTATAGGTATCTGGTTGCGCGTCTACAGAACGCTTTATTTTGTAAAGCCATTTGCACTGTAGAGGTTTTACCTTATTAGGTAAATCAACTAGATCCCATACGTCATTCTCATACATGGAGTCCATCTCGGATTGCATGGCTTCGAGCCATAGATTTGAGTTGGAACAGGCCATAGCACCTTTATAGGTAGCGGGTTCATTACTCTCTAGGAGTAAAATGTCATTCTCCTCGACCATACCAATGTATCTGTCCGGAGGATGAGAGACTCTACCCGACCTCCTAGGTTCCTCAGGAATATTAACCGTGTCATCAGTTGGAGGAACAACTTCCTCCATCCGTTCCTCGGTTGTTGGTTCTGGAATCTCCGACAGCTCGAAGGTTCTATTACTCGTCTTGTTCTCGAGAAATTCTTTCTCTAAGAACGTCGCACTAGCCGCAACAAAAACTCGATGTTCGGTAGGCGAATAGAAGTAATGACCAAATGTTCCTTTTGGATAACCTATAAAGTATGTCTTGACCGATCGCGGGCCGAGCTTATCCTCGTGTCTCCACTTGACATAAGCCTCACAGCCCCAAACCCGAATAAAGGACAAGTTAGGGACCGTTCCCTTCCACATTTCATATGGAGTCTTGTCGATAGCGTTAGTCGGACTTCGGTTAAGTATAAGAGCAGCTGACAAAAGAACAAAACCCCATAATGAATCAGGCACTACCGTGTGACTCATCATGGATCGAACCATATCAAGTAAGGTTCGATTTCTCCGTTCGGACACACCATTTAATTGAGGTGTTCCAGGTGGAGTTAACTGTAGAACGATTCCACAGTCTTTAAGGTGTTGATCAAACTCATTTAAAAGATATTCGCCACCCCGATCTGAACGAAGTGCTTTAACCTTTCTACCCAGTTGGTTCTCAACCCTGATCTGGTATTCCTTGAATTTCTCAAAGGACTCACTTTTATGCTTCATTAAGTAGACATATCCGTATCTACTCAAATCGTCCGTGAAAGTGATAAAATATCTATAGCCATCTCTGGCGGTAATTGACATAGGTCCACAAACATCAGTATGTATGAGTCCTAATAGGTCACTAGTGCGCATTCCAACACCTTTGAAGTAAATTCGAGTCATTTTGCCAATGAAACATGATTCACACGTGCCATATGTAGAAAAATCGAATGCGGGAATAGTCCCATTATCGACGAGTTTCTTTACGCGTTTCTCATTTATGTGTCCCATTCGACAATGCCATAGATAGGTTTGATCTTTGTCACCAACCTTTAATTTCTTATTATTCATGTGTAATACTTCCGTGGTTTGATCTAAGATGTAAATTCCATTCATAGAAACTGCTTTGGCATAAATCATTTCATTGAAAGAGAAAATATAGCTATTATCCTTTATTGAAAATGCAAAACCGTCTTTAGCAAGTACGAAAACATAAATAATGTTCTTAGACAAACTGGGTACATAGTAACAGTTATTTAAAAATAACTCAAAACCACTAGGGAGTTGGATTACATATGTTCCCTTCGAGACAAAGAAGAACTCGTGCTCCATTTCCCGACTCGCAGTCCACATCACCTTTTTCGAGAGGTATGATGTTCTTTAGGCCCTGCAAATGATTACACAGATGAGAACCACAACCAGTATCAAGTACTCAAGTTCCGAAACTTGCATGGTTAATCTCAATCATATGAATATAAGATGACATACCAACAGGAACGACGCGGCCTGCTTTGATGTCCTCACGGTAGACGGGACAGTTCCTCCTCCAATGTCCAGTCTTGTGACAATGGTGGCACTCAATATCACCATCCTTGCTCTTTGCCTTGCCCTGTGAGCCACTAGTCTCACCAGGCCCACTCTTACCGTTTCCTGGCTTTTTAAACTTTGGCTTACCTACAGCTAGGTCGCCATGAGCCTTGCCCTTACCTTTACCCTTGTTGGAAATCGTGAGAACATCCTGCTTCATGCTCCCACTCAATTTCATATCCTTCTCGGTCTGTACGAGAAGGGAGTGTAGCTCATGAGGACTCTTTTTCAAGTCATTCATGTAGTAGTTCGCCCTGAAAAGGGCAAAACCATCATGACGAGAATGAAGCATTCGGTCAATGACAATGCTCTCACTGATTTTGCAATCAAGAGCATCCAGCTTCTCGACATTCTCAATCAAGTGAAGAATGTGTAGGCTAACCGGTTGGCCCTTCTGGAGTTTTGCATCAAAGAAGCGACAGGTATGCTCATATGTAACGATTCTCGGTGCGTTTGAGAACTCGTTAGTGAGCGTGGTGAAAATCTTGTTCGCACCTTGGGCAATGAAGCGTCTCTGCAAATTGGTTTCCATTGCAAAGATGAGTACGTTCTTTATCGCACCCGCTTCCATAACGAAGTCACTATAAGCGAGTGACTCGTTGACTCCTGCATTGGGGCCTGGGTTTACCGGTATTGGCTCAGTTAAGTACCTGAGCTTACCGTCAAGCAATGGCAAGCATTCTTAGTGCTTTGCCTCCCGATCCCAAAGTTGGACCCGTCGTTTTTCAGACGTGTGAACTGATTCATTTGGTCCGTGAATATTTTCAGCCAGGATTCGCGTCCAAGTGTGGCACTAGGCATTTGGATTGCGTTATTTCCAGACATTTTGTTATAACAGTAAAATAAACGTGTTCTACACTGCGAAAAGAAGAATAAATAATAAGCATGTGCATCGATTTTAATTTAAGTCTAATGAACTAGTGTCATAACGCGAAGACTCAAAACATTTATACAATTGACCTTCCTCAAGAATTATATAAATGATCCCAAGACTCAATTCTCTGTAAATTGATAAGCTAACCTTTTAGCTAATTCTACCGTTAGAATTCTTGGTCGATAAATTTCTGTAAATTCTATCTTTAGTCCATCATAATCACGAGAAACTCTTCGGACTATAATGTTGAGATAAACTAAGTCAACACAAACTACTTACCCAACGTAGAAGGGGTCATATTATGCCTACCAACGAAGAAGGGATTCATAGTTGTTTGCCCTTATAAAGAGTAGTCTCAATTTCCGTTTTAGAGGAAGATCCCATCAACTTTATTTTAATTCATTTTAAGTGAACTAATATCTAGCATGCATGAATAATTAAACTAAGATGATGGCTTAATAAACATATGACATCTGTATGTCTATGAAAACTAACATACAACCTATATGTGTCAATTTTCATGCATTTTAGTAGGTGGTTTGGTTTTAGGCGGAATATGATGCATAAACTATCATGTGAATGAAAAGCAATAGGAATGAAAAACGTAAAAACAATAAAAAGTCCTAGTGTGGCCTATCCTATCAAAATGAACATTAAATACAAATTTGGAATCCATCCTTGGACCCGAGATGCTTGTCTCGATGTTCCATCTTGATCCATGTAGCGGGAGTGAGCTCCAATCTCCATCTTTAGTCTTCTTTGAAATTACAATAAATAAATTTACATAATAAACCTATTTATTACATTCTAATTTCAAAACCCAAAAACTAAAGAAAAATAAAGGAGATTCGAGATCTCATAATTACATAAAAATTATGTTTCCTTCATTACGAAAACATAATTTGACTAAGGCCACACTAAGTATTACAAATTACAACCGATTGCAAAACAAAATACGTAAATAAATTCATTCAACGATTCATTCAACAAAAATAAAATGCATCAACTAAAAATAAATTAAACATACATGACACAATTCCTTAATTATGTTGATTAATTTATCCAAACCACCTATTTAAATTATCAAATTAAGTGACAATTCCTCAATTAATCACATTAATTTCAATCTTTTTTTTTTTTGCAAGAAAGCACATCCATCTTTATTCATCCACTAGGGGTAAAGAAGGAATAAGATCTTACAAAGAAGAATCCACTAAAAGCTAATAACTTAGAACCTCCACTATTTCATCACTATACTGCTCATATTTAAAGAACATTTTTGCACTGATAGTATATTGTAGTTGTCTCAAAAGAACATCCACCGTTGTATCTCGACCCCTGAAAATTCTCATATTTCTTTCTTGCCAAATCAGATAGACAGTAGCAGCAAGACAGCAATGAAGCATACCCATCTTCCAATGCTTTCTAGCTTTCCTACTACGGCACCATTCCAACTCAGTCCAGAAATTATCCGTCCTACCCCTGATCTTCAGCCATTGCAGGATCTTGCACCAAAGACCAGCAGAGAACTCACATTTGAAAAATAAATGGTGATGGGTCTCCTCAGCATGCTTACACAAGATGCACCAATTGACCAAAGGAAGCCCTCTATGAGCAATGCTATCAACAGTTGGCAGCTTTGCCTGAGCAGCAAAAGTACTGATGAAGCCATGCTTAGGAATGATGTTAGAGCCCCACAAAATTTTATCCCATCTGACTCTAGCATACTTAGGCCGAATAAGTTCATACAGTTTAGACACCTGAAAGCACCCACTATCCACACACTTACCAATCAACTCCTGAGCACTAGCAATGTCCCCAGCAAGCTGCACCAAAATACCCCGTACCTTCAAGATGCCCCTCCAACTCTCAGAATGGTGGGGTTTGGGATCAGCAGTCCAAATGGTTACAGCACGCAAATTGTATGCAGTATTCCATTAGACCCAAACAGAGTCAGCTTGGTTCACAATTCTCCAGATCCACTTACCCAGATTAGCTCTATTCCAGGATAGGATTTCTTTGATGTTGAACCCTCCTTCAGCCCAAGGACAACAACAAGACTTCCAACTCTTCATATAAAGCTTGTGAGTATTGTCCTGCACATTCCAAAGGTAATTCCTACAACATTGATTCAAAATTTTAATGATAGTTCTAGGCAAAAGGGTAATTGAAGTCCAGTAGTTCTCCAATCCAAAGAAGATGGAGTTCAACAGTTGAAGTCTGCCAGCATAGGAGAGCAGTTTGGTGGTCCAGTGCTGAACTGAGTTCTTTACTTTACAGAGAAGCTCCTCATACATGGAGACAGTAAGCTTGCTGTCATGTAAAGGCACACCAAGGTACTTGAACGGGAGTTCCCCTCAGTATAGCCAATATTGGCCATAATGGATTGCTTAACTTGCCCAGAAACACCCCCAAAGTAAATATTAGTCTTATCAACATTAGCAAGCAACCCTGAAACCTGCCCAAAGTCAGCCAAAGCTTGAGCAGCAGCAGTAGCAGAGGGGACATCTCCTCTCACAAACACCATAAGGTCATCAGCAAAGATGAGGTGAGTGAGGGATAAACGAGAACATTTGGGATGAAAAGAGACCTGAGGTTGCCTACAAAGAATCCTCAACTGTCTAGAGAGCATTTCCATAGCCAAAACAAAGAGGTAAGGAGAAAGGGGGTCTCCTTGCCTTAAGCCAGCTTGACCCTGGAAAAACCCAGCATGTCCACCATTAATTCTTAAAGTGTACCAGGTTGAACGTATACACCCCATGATCCAATTAGTGAATTGCTGAGGAAAATGAAGACTCAGGAGCATGTCCCTAAGAAAGAGCCACTGGACTGAGTCAAAAGCCTTCTTGATATCCACTTTAATCAAGCAACGTGGAGAACAAGAGCTAGTATTGTATCCTTTGAGAAGAGATTGAGATACCATAATATTTTCATGAATGTATCGTCCATGAACAAACGCTGCTTGCTCCTGACCCACCAGATGAGGCAAGTAAGGTTTCATTCTATTAACAAGGATTTTGCTGATAGTTTTATACAAAACAGTGCAGCAAGCAATTGGCCTGAAATCTCTCACAGTAGTAACAACAGATTTCTTAGGGATAAGAGTTAGGACCGTAACATTAGCTTGCTTGAGGAGCTTTCCAGTCCTGAAATAGCTCCTAACAGCATCCATAAAATCCTCCCCAATAACCTGCCAAGTGGATTTAAAAAACCCAGCAGAATAACCATCATGGCCAGGACTCTTAGTGCTATCAATAGAGAAGAGAGCATCTTTAATTTCCTTATTAGTCACAGCAGTACAAAGGGAGGCGTGATTAGCTTCAGGCAAGCATGCACCAGAAGCAATGAACTCCCTATCTAGAGGTTGAACTTCCTGTTTCTCCCTCAGGAGCTCTTTATAATAATTGACAAATGCAGCATTAACAGCAGCCACACCTTGAACAACATTACCATTATGATCAGTAATGTGCCCAACAATGCTCTGTTGCCTCCTCTGAGCAATCCTGGCAAAGAAGTAAGAAGAGGAGCAGTCATTTTTATTTATCCCCTGAATTTTCCCTCTCTGTTGAAGCATGCTAAGTTCAGCAGCTTTAAGAGTCTTATAAGTAGCCATTAAAGTAGTCTCCTGAGCCATCAATGCATTATCAGAATGAGCAGTTTGGAGCTGCTGCTGGCAATCTTGCAAATCCACCCAAGCTTGCTTAACTCTGGCAGGGAGCTGACTAAACCCCTCCTGATGCAGGGATTTTAAGCCATTCCTGAGTAAAGACAACTTTCTAAAAATTTTAAACATAGCAGAGCCCTTGACAGAGACACTCCAGCTATTCTTAACCGTAGGAAGAAACTGTGAGTGCGTAATCCAACAGTTGAGAAAGCTGAACATCCGGTGACAGGGAGTATCCTCAAAAACCTTAACAAGAAGAGGGGAATGATCTGAGATACCAGGAAGCATAACATGGACAGAAGAGCTAGGGAAAGCTGCAAGCCAGCTAGCATTAACCAAAGCTCGATCAAGTCTGGACCAGACTCTAGTGCCATCCTTATGCTTATTAGTCCAAGAAAATTCACAGCCATAAGCATGGAGATTGTCAAGCTGACAAGTCTCCAGACAGTCATTGAATTGCAGAATTTCAGAAAGTCTAGGAGGGTTAGGCCCCAGTCTCTCAGAAAAATCTCGAACAATATTGAAATCTCCCATGAGTATCCATTTATCAGTGCAAGAGGAAAGATGAACTAAGTGCTGCCACAACTGTTCTCTATCCTTAGCACTATTGCACCCATAGACCATAGTAATGTCCAACTTTTGATTAGTAGCATTATGAACAACTGTGCAGTGAATAGATTGCATAGTGATCACACTGTTATGAAGAGTAGTTGTCCTAGGATTTAGAAAGAACCAGATTCTCCCATTAGGATGATTCTGATAATTAGTAAGGATATGATACCTACTAAATTTATTGAAGATAGTAGCAGTATTCTGTTCCTTGACATGAGTTTCCAAAAGACCAAAAACGTCCACCTTATTACGCACCAAGAAGTTGCCAACCTCATGGTGTTTTAGGGGGTCATTAAGCCCCCTAATATTCCAGGAAGAGATGATCATACAGGTAAGGGGTCAGGTGGATCCTCCTCCTCCTGAGTGAATACCTCCTGAGCAGCTTCCAATAAAACTTCCATTCCATTTTCCACAGCACTAAGCTGTTCAAAAGGATTATCCAGAGTTATCCCAGTATCCAATTTAGGTCGAAGAACACATTTCACTCCCCAATGAACCTGCTTCCTCTTAGTTCCTGTTGACCCTAACTTCTGGCTTCCTGAGCCTGCAACATCCTTATGTGGTAAGTGGGTACCAGGACCCTGATGAGAGGAGGAGCCTAGCTCAAAGCATCTTGAGCTCTCTTGACTCACTAGTGACCTGTCCAGCACTTCCACATTAAGGGTAGTTGGGCCTGGCACAGAGCATTCTGAGGTCATAGGAGCTAAAGTGGGAGAGGTTACAGTAGGAGTTTTCTTTCTCTTTTTTCCCTTTGGATTAGTTTTATCCTGTTGCTTCCCTATATCATGTGGCTTACAGTGATCCTTAGTATGCCCCAGCTTTTTACAGTTCTCACAATAGTATGGCATCCACTCATAAGTAACACGCTGAGAGCTGATTTCATGGTAAGGAGTAGAGAACAGGAGCTCGTCTGGTAACGGCCCAGCAATATCAGTCTCAACCATCACTCGTGCAAAGGAGAGCTTAGCTTTGCAGGTAGTAGGGAGATCTGCAAAGAGAGGCTTTCCAATTTTACTGGCGAGCTTGCTGAGAGTGGAGCTAGACCATAGGAATGGGTCTAAATTAGGGAAAAGAATCCAGATAGGAACAGTTGTGATGGACTCCATTTCCTGCGAGAAGGTAGGTGACCACCGTTTGAGAATGAGAGTGTGTGGTCCCATATTCCAGGGTCCCCCCTTCAGAACAGTATTCATGTCCTCCTCAGAAGAAAATCGAAAGCTAAACCATCCTTTTCTATAGTACTGAATGACAGGAGAAGCAGCATTAGTCCAGTACTTTTTAGCATAAGCCTCCAATTGCTAGATCTACATTCGTCCCCCCAGAACAGTCCCCATCAAGGTGTATTGCCAGTAAGAAACCTCATCTGCAATATCCTCCTCATCAATTTGCACAACCTCCGCCTTAGCAGCCTCCTCACAAAAGAACAAACTCATCCCCTCCTGAGTTTTAGTAATTTCACTCCACGATTTTTTCCCCTTATCAACAGCCTTAGTAACAGTGGGTTGTTGCGACACAGTAACTGAAGGAGAACCCATAACAGGTTCAGACACACTAACCCCAGCATCCGAAGTAACAGTAGTAGATTTAGGTTTAGATTTAGTAATAGCGGAATCAATAAGAGTATTGACAGTAATCGGAGTCCTTACCACTTCGCCGATTTCCGATTCATCGTCCTCCAAGTCAGTCGTAGTATCAGTGATGGTTCCTCTCGTCGATTGTGCACGTCCTCTAGGTCTACCTCGTGGTCTAGCCATGTTAAGAGAAGCTAAAGAGCAAGATCAGCACGGTAGCTTAGAGAGAAAGCTTTCTCTCTCTAACATGGCATGTTTGATCTATTAATTTCAATCTTAATTCATATTAAACTTGTAATATGAATTTAATCCATCAATATTTCAATCTTAATTATTTTAAACTGCTTTAAAATAATTAGGTATCTATTAATTATGAACCGCTTCACAATAATTAATTATACATTGTAAATGTAATGTATAATTAATAATTATTGGCCAAAAACAAGAAGAAAAAAAACAGAAAAAAAAAATTTTCTTCACTAATGCCCTCGGCATTACAGGAAAAAAAAAACAAAACCAAGCCTTTTTTTTTTCTTTTTCGTCAAAACAGCAAAAACAAAACAGCCCGTTATATTTTTCTTCTTTAAACACGGTTTTTCTGTAAAAACCAATTTTTTTTTTTTGTAAAACCTGCCCAGCGTGAACAGTAACAGAGACAAAAAAAAATATTTCTCGGCTGGATGAACCGAAACAACAACAAAAAAACCAGAAAACCTAATTTTTGTTTATGTCTCGGCTGAAAAAAAAACAACAACCCCAAAATTTTTATCCATTCGGCAAAACCGATTTCCATTTACATCTCGATTTAATAAATCGAAACATCTACAAATTATCATATTATTAACTTTAACTGATTAAAATAACAATATGAAAGAATCAAATGGAAATAAAACAATAAAAAAACGCAACAACACTGCTGCAAAAAAACTTCTCGGCACAAAAAATAAAAATTCAACCGTGTAAATTTTTTTTTTGAAACCCTAATCATGTTTACAAACAATTTTATGAAAATCATCAAAATTAAAATTCGTGGCCTTAGCTCTGATACCACTTGTGGGATTTATCTGTATGCATCCCTTTAATTTTAAGGACTATAACGAATTATAACATGATGAATTACTAGTCATAAAATAAAATGCATAAACAAGATCGTAAAGGATTAAGAAATAACCTTCGGTCCTAGCAAATTCGGCCTAAGAACAATATCGCAATGATATTCGCCTATTAGTTGCACCCAAGACGATATGAGAAATGCCCTTAACTTGTTGCTAGAATCGATCCCCAAATTTCAGTAAATTAAATTCGGGTTTATCATTTTTTTTTGTGTTTTTGATGAGAGGCAAGCAAATGGGGAAAAAAAATTAGGTTAGAATTATCTCCCTTTTCTCCCCTATAAACCGTGTATATGGAAGATTAGGGTAGAATTCTTCTTCTTCTAATTTTCGGCCCATTACCGAATTTAGGAGAATTAATTTCTCTTATTTTCGGTTATTCCAAAAATGTAAAAATGTGTTAAATATAAATTGTCATCAAGTGAGGATCGAACCCATAACCTCTTGGTTTGAGTACCCTCACTATTACCACTATGACACATTCATCTTGTTGATATTAAATATAACCGATTACATTTAATTACAAATTAACATATTAATTCGTCCAAGCTAACATTACATACATTTAATTAAATATAACTTATTATATTCAATTTACGAATTGACAGTTAATTCGTCTCAACTAATATTATTTAATCTTCATTAAATAATTGTCTCATCAACACATTGACTAACTGTTAAGTCATATAAGGCATCAATGTGATTACATTTCCATAACCACATCTCTCAAACACATCCTATAGGTGTGACCTTTAGGGACCAGTTGATCACCGCCATCTGTATGATAATAACGTCAAACTTTCTAGCAAGCCAACCGTTATTAGGTAATCGTTAATCAACTGATTAAAATACGAAGTATACCCTTGTGAACCTGTAAGAGATTTACAAATGTTATTACACTAATTTGTGGAGGACACAAGCTCCAACAATAATAATAATATGCCACATAATATAAATAATGCAAAAAAATATAATAATAAATAGGTTAGGATTCTAAAAACCCCACCTTCTTATTACAATAATAATAATAATAATAATAATAATAATAAATAATAATAAAGACTTAGGCTATTCTTCCATTTTCCCTTTGCCTTTGTCATTTTTATCATATTTCTTATCTCGACCTCGAGCCGGACGCTCTTGCGCCACTTCAGAACTAATCACCAACGGTCTTTCTCGTGGTCTAGCCTTGCTATTCCTGTTAACCACCTTTTCAACGGCAGGAGAAGTCTTCGGTTTCTTCGAAGGATGAACAACTCGAAACCCGACTTCTTCCTCTCTCTCAGTCAGTCAGATGCTTCTCTTTCTCGTTTTCTACATCGCGAACCTTGTAGTCAACAGGTTCGCGCTTCCTCAATCTCTCGTGCTCCTCCGAAGTAGTAGCTTTCCTCCACCGCATGTAGGAATCAGACACCCATAGAGCACTAACAGAAGAGTTCAAGAACCACATATTTCTTTGAGCCCATTTGATGGCACATTCTCTTCGACTCTCAGTGGTAAGCGTCATAGCTGTCTGTGGGACAGTATCAAGCTTCAGAATCGTCTGCTTCAATCTAACCTGCCTCATCAACCTCTCCGGAAAGATGCATATCATAAACTCCAAGCCAGGAATGCGCACAGATCGGGTAGGATCTAAGGACGATACTCCAGTGACAGATTTGAGATGCCACCATGGTACGATCCATCTAATCAAGGGGCCATCATCACTCTTCAGTTTGTTTTCCCAATAGTTGCAGACTCGAGTAAAGTCCACCATATAGAGCCTAGTCCTCATTGCAATTGAGCGAGCATGATAAGCAGGAACATTAACTGAGGGCTCGATCAATCGAAGACGCTCCATAATCCAGACCTACCAAAAGCATGTATTAGAATTAAACAAAAAAAAAACAAAAACGACAAAAAAAAACGACAAAAAAAAAACGAAAGAGCAAAAAAAAAAAGGGGGGGGGGGGAGTTTTATTCTTTTACCTGCAAAATAATGGGACTTCCCAGATAAGGAAGGTCACGGTTGGCTTTCCTGTTATCTAACCCCAACAGGATCTCTGCTAAACACAGGCAAGCTGGGCTCCTGCGCAGCTCCATTTGTCAATCAGGCTCAGATAACGAGGATCACCTCTCAAATCCTCATCCACGTTCCCTTGAAGGACATATACATGTAGTAGGCAAAACCCGAATGCCCTTGACCTGGCAACATAAGAGATGGTGGGATCTGCCTTATTGATAAATCGATTAATGAAGTCCAACATTCGCACTCCTTTTAAGGTCACAAGACGGTCAACCTCAGCTCTTGTCAACCCAAGCAAATCTCTGAACTTATTCTTATATCCTTGGGAAGTAGAGGGTATAGCAGGCAAATGTTCCGGGTCCCAGGCACCAATTGCAGCAATTTCTTCAGGAAATGGGCAAATATCGCCTCCAGGAAAGGCAAATACGTGATAATTAGGGTCCCAATAATCAAGACAAGCATCCAGGAACGGTTTGACCACCTTGATCAGCTTCAAGCTCAAAAGTTATCCAAAATTATAGGCACCCATATCGTGTTTCTCCACATTGGAGAACTCATTTGTCCACTCCTTCAGACGAATTTCGAGAGTATTCATGATGTATGCTTAATTGGAGAGCTTTATGTAATAAGACGAAGGAAAGACGGAAGAATTATACGAATAAAACCTCCCTCGACGTCTCTATTTATACTAAAAGTTATTTCCTAAAATCTGTCAGGACGGATACACTGGGGAACAGGCGCAGCACTTGCTGCGCCTCTTCCTCAACCTCCTTTCTGTGATTTTCCGCGTTGGATCTTTCCTAATTCCTCAAATAATAATTTCCTATTCATACGGGTTATTATTTTTGTAAATCCGTCAAATTACCATGTTTCGTGTTTCGTAATTCCACGGGCACGCATTTCGAGGCGATATCGATAGTTTCGTCATTTTAGCACACTTATACATTTTTTTTTTAATTTTCTTTTTTGGGGAATCATTTCACCAATTTAATTTATTCATTTTCAAACTTATCCATTTCTTTTTAATTTTCTTTTTTGGGGAATCATTTCACTCTCGTTCCATATTACATTTCAAACTTAAATGTTTCTATTTTTCTTTTTTTGGGGGGGTAACCCTCCCTATCGTCCGGTCATTTCCGGCAAAAATTTTGCATTTTTTTGCATTTTCGAGTCGTTGTTTTGCGCTAATTTAGGCCATGTGTAAAAATGTATATTCTATGTGAATTTCTGTGTAAATTTCGGCAGCATGACGGCATAAACCGTCATCTACCAAACCTGTTCAAAGCTAACCTACAGGTACAAACAAAGCAACCCAGTAGCAAAGGCACTCAGGCCATCATATATACAACCAAAAGGGGATATGTACACCAAACTGGGGGCTCGAGCCCCAAACAAAATCCGAATGTCCAAAATATAGGTCCTAAAAAATGTACAAAATGTATAAAATACAGCTAACAAAAACAACAGGCAAACTACTGTTGGTCGCCGCCTAGCTCAGCAACTCTCGCCTCGAGAGCAGCAATCTCGGCGTCGCGGACCTCGAGCTCCCTCAGCAGGCGAGCTGTCTTCTCCCAAGACTGGGCTAGCTCTCGCTCCATGTCGCTCTCCCCCTGCAAACGCAAGAATTGGCTCATGTCAATCATTTCAAGCAATCAAACAATAAGGAAAGTTAGAAAATTCAAAAATAAAGTAAACGGAAGATTCATACCTGACGTCCTCGACCGCCAACAAGTGCTTCGATGGCAGTAGCTCGCAGCCGGTTGGCTACCCTCCACAAAGCCATGAACCGGGATGGCGCAACCTGCATTTCAAAAAAAGAGATTCTTAACGATTCGACAAAATCAAGCAAATGTGTTCTTACACAAAATTATACAAGTTAGAGAACTTACCCTCCGAATCAGATGCTGCCACTCATCCAAGCTAGCATCCGTCACCGCCACGCCAAAGTCACGCAGCTCGGAGATCGTCGTCATCCCCGTCGCGTCAGTGTACTCGAGAGTCTCGGGGTACTCTGGGGGCTCGATGCCCGCCGCCTCGACCTCCTGCAAAGTCAAATGATTTCCATTAACCGATGATCATTCATCATATTTTCAAAATAATCAAAGTAAGAGTAAAACACTTACCACGACCGGCCAGTACGCCAACTTCCGGTAGATGAACTCCGAGTAGTCCTCACCAGAAAGAAGGAGGGCGTCACCACCAACGCCTGCCAGGTCAGCCTCCCTCTCAGCCTCAGAAGGCTCCCTGAACATCGTCCGAAGAGGATCGATGGGAACCGTCAAGACATCTCAAGAGCACTAACGAGCACTAACGAGCCAAACGCTCACCCAAGTACCACACAGGACCCATCGACGTCCTAAGCAGCAATCGGCTCGAGCTCCTAGGTCGAAGGACCTCAGCCACAAAAGGAGAAGCGCCAGCGTAGTCCACCCAAGGCCTGGGTACCCACTAGGAAAAGCAAACGAAGGGTCATTCTTATGATCAGTTCTAAATTCTTGACCATCAAATTGAAATTGGTTCGGTCTGTTCCTCACCACATCAAATTACAAGATCAATTCTATTTGCTATTTTTAATCTATTGAAGTAACAATTATGGGGGGGGTTAGTTTATTGATTCTATACTAACTACCGAAAATTAAATGAAGTTTAAGTAGATAATAAAAAGTAGCTAGGAATTTCGGTTCACCATGGCTTAAGGGTCAATCTAGTAAAGTCAAGATCTGTCCAATACCGTCTCAGGATGTCAAATAGGTCGTCTAAGTCCCTATTCAAATTAAGCCTCTCGGTCTCTTTTCCACCCTAGAAAGAAACTAAATTACTTTCGCTCTATAGTCCTTCCAATTACTTGTTAGAAATCTAACTCCGCTAATTTCTCAATCTAGCAAAGGGGTGAAATCTCACAGCCGTAAATAAGACCGGTACGGGTTCAACCTAGACTTAATAAAATCAACTCATGACGCCATGGATTCCCTAATTCCTAGCATATGAATTTTAGCTACGCGTGATTAAGACTATAACTATAACAATTGCAAAATTAAAGACATAGAATGAAATTGACATGATTGAATTGAAATTAAAATAGAGGATTAAAACTGAATTACTTGAATATAAATTGGTAACAACAAGAATTAAAAAGACAAGAATAAAAGAAGATTGAAATTAACTTAAAGCTTACTAAGGAAATTGATGAACAAAACAATTAATTCGAATCCGTGCCTCCACTTTCTTGTTCCCCAAAACTAGATCTAAAAACTTCAGTTCTTGAATAATAAAAGCATAACCTAAATTATTGTTGCGTACTACTGATAAACGTTCTGCCCCTCAGATAAATTACAAGTGGGCTTTCAAAAGACTAACGCATAAAATAAACCACAGCTTCGCGATCTGGTCGATCGACCAAGTGGCACGGTCGATCGACCAACCAGTACAGTGCTGTTTCTTCTGCTGAACGTCCACGATCGATAGACTGAAGATGTTGGTCGATCGACCAACTACGCTGTTCAATAACTTCCTTTACTCTTCCAATCAGCCTCTTCACTCCATGCACGCATCCCGAGGTGAACAAGTCCGAACTCCCATCTTCCAAGTTTCCATAAAGTTGCCTCCGGAGGACGATTTAAGCTAGATTTAGCTCACTTCCACTCATTCCTACAATAAATCTTAGAAATTCCAAAGTAAACCGTTTCGGGAGAAATAGTAGCTTTAAGCTAACAAATACGCATAGAAATACGTGCCAAAACTACAAATAAAGTGTATAGAATATGCACATATCAAATCTCCCCAAACCAAACCTTGCTTGTCCCCAAGCAAGCACTATGACCTGACTAAAAACTTCTAATGGAACGGATTTCATGCTCAGAGCTAATACAAACCATTATACCCAACCAATTTAATGCAGTTATTAACATCCAAGTATCTTGTCAAATGCAAACGAGTTGAACATGTTAAAGAATTTGCTAAACCTTCGACCTTGCAAGACTCGTATATATCGGACTCTCACGGGTCGCTCATTCGCTCATTTAAGTACAAGGTAAGATATATTGTGCAAGATAGAAGACTGTTCAAAATAAGACTCTCACCTATCTACGACCCATAAGAACATGCCTGCAATCTAACATGAATAAAGTCTCTACAACCGTACATATGCATTCCAACCATTTAATGATCATGACACATGCCGAGGCGATTTGGGATTGTGAGGCTAAAATGAATTTGGGAAAGAGGGGTTAGGCCGAGCTAATAACCACTAAACCAAATTATAAGCAAATCCTCTTCTTACTTCCACTTACCAAAAATAACACCAATGCTCAAATATCATAAGCATAGAACTCACAATTCTCCAATAAAATAATAATTCCCCAGATAATATTAATAGCACATGGGAATTAAGAAATCACCATCCGAATATCATTTTAAACATGTGATCTCTCTCTTTTTTTTCACTTTCTTTCTTTTTTTTTTTTTTGCCTTTCTTTTGTTTTTTTTTCCAATTCCTGGACTGGCAGTCGATCGACCATACACTCCAGTCGATCGACCACCCCTGCTGGCCTGTACTCTTCTGCCCAGTTCATAGCTTCCCTTCATTTCCCAACAAATCATCCAATAAGATAATAAAAACCAAATCGCAAGACAACATTCCCGAATTACTACCTTTACTAGCTCGACTAGGGTGGCTAAATTTGGAATGTAGTTTGTGGGACAAAAAGGGCAAATTTGGCTTTTGTGGGGCTTATAGGCAAAATGAAATAAAGGGAACCTCTACCACATGTGTCAACAAACCACGGACCCGAATGCATATAGGTACCAAGTAGACTAGACTCATGCTTATGCAAATTAATGTGACATGCCTTATAAGGAGAAACTACTCTCATTCCTACATGAAATATAATACTAAGCTCAAACTCAAACCCACTCCTTATAATTTCATAATATAATATACTCTCTCGATCCAATAATTAACAAATGCTCAACTCAACTCAACTCACTACTCCGTCTAACTCATTACTCCGTCTCATAATATTATACTCCAAAGTAACCAAGTATCATATTCTCATCGTCGAACCTAAGCCAAGGACAAGGGGTGAGTGAACCGGCGGATAAAACCGCAAAACAATACTTCCATCTCAATATCGATTTCAAACTCAAATAACTCAATAACCATGGTCACTCTGGACCGTAAACATAACTCGGCTCAAAAGCCCCATAACTCATAACTCAATACTAGTAACCAATTTCCATCTCAATTTCAATATCGATATTGTCAAATATTCCATTAAAGAACTGTTGATTAACACTTAAAGTACAAGACTTTAAACTACTCACCCGCAAGTCAAGGTCAAAGGATACGACAACGATAACAAGACACATACCAAAGCTTAGCCGACCATATAATCCAACCTCAACACAAATATTTAGTACCCACCAAATATAAATATAATAACGTACACCATACTTATCTCTTATAACAAAATCAAAACCATTGAGTGAATTAGCACCAAGTGACAAACAGCTCGCCATAATCATTCACCATTATCAATTTCATGTCCTGATTAGATACTAACCCATATGCATAATACTTGTAATTATTAATCACCAACATCATCTCAGACTCTTAACCCGATCTCACCAACAATATAAAGGCAATGGAAATCATAGATATAGCTACTACCATATATTATGACGATAATCAACTAATCAATACTCATAACAAATATATTTTAGAACATAACCACAACATGTCAAGACCAATTAGCACATACACATACAACCCCAAACAATAATAGTAATAATAGGATCGGTAGAATCGTGTTACCTTAACTCGCAACACCCATCGAAAAGATATTAACAAGGTGCTTGGAAATTGACCCTCAATATTCACGAATCAGAAATCAAAGGAACAAAGTTGATGATACATGGCGAGGGCAAGGAGAGACAATTGATGAAACCCAAAAGAATAGACCATCAACACAATAAGAGTTCAAACTATTCAAATATTGATGGGCAAAACTAATTTTATATATGGTAATGAGTTGAGATGAAAATTAGGTGAACCATGGCATAAGTACTACAAGGACGGCTGAAAAGACTAGGAAACAAATTTTGGAAACAACTTAATAGAATAGTTATGAGAAACGGAGAATCGTCTAAAGGGATACAAGGGTTTTATAATTTTCTTTTTCCTTTTCCGAAAATATCTAAACCACTTAAATAAATAAAAATAGTTATAGAAAATATCTAAAATATTTGGGTTATTACACAGCACCTGCTGCGCCTCTTCGTGAGGCTGCCGCAGTTCCTGCTTCCTTTCTTCTTCCTTCGTCTTTTGTTAATCCGTTTGTTTTGCTTTTGCTTTCAATTGTTCATTGTTTCGTTAACATAACAATTTGAATATGATAATTTTGACCTGTAATTTATTAATTATTTATAACTAATCCGTCATTAAAATCCCCGACTTAAATCCCTTATAATTCATATTTGCGGGTTTTCGTCATTAAAATCAGTTCGGGTTTTAGAGGTTCGATTCATCCATATTGAGTCTCTGGAATTCATCATTGATATATTTTCATCCGTTATTCATCATCACCATCATTAGTTCATCATTAACAACTTGTTTAAACTAATTAATTTGTTTAGTTTGTTTAATTCATTAATTAACCTCTTAATCTTGTATTTCATTTGTATTGAGTAGTTTTCTTCATGTTTTATCATTTTTATGACCTTAATCACATGTAAATAATCTGTTAATCACTTCTATCCGAGTCAAATAATATTAATCGATCATTTAAATCACCAATAAACATTAACGAGATGCGGTTCCGGCTTCACAGCCAGAACTCAACCCAGGAACAGACGCAGCGACTACTGCGCCTCTTACAAGGGACGTAGCTCTGTTGCACCTGTTTCCGGTTGATTTATGTCCCTGAATTCCCGTTACTGCTTTGACCTAGTTTATTAATTACGTGTTTAATTAACTATTATTCGTATTATCACCCTAATTTCTGTTCGTTTATTTATTTATTCTTTCTTTTCTAAAATCATCCGTTTTAAATGTATTTTCGACATAAATCAATAAATCCGATGTAATTATTGTAATTTTCTTTATTGTATTTCTTTTATTGTATTATTTGTATGCCTTCACATGTACTCAACCTAAATTCTTACTTTGACCCAATTGTATGATAAATTACGTGTTAACCGACTTAGTCTAATTTTCACATGTTAGGATTAAAACGTTGGATGTTGCATTGCATGCATATAAATCGACAATATATCGAGTATAGATAATTTCCCTAATCATTAGTAGAGGCCGCTATCGAGGCAGGCGGGATTAGGTGTTCGATCAAAAGAGCTTCCTAATACGTACCCTCACCCCTTACTCCAGATCTCTGTGAACATCCGTGTTCATTGGCATCCACGAGAGTCATTCTAGACATAGAATGCTAAGGGTAACGAGTTCTTGGTGTTCATGTCACTACTTTGTGTCTTGACATGGCACGAGGTATTCGAACGGTTTCCAATTTTCCACAATAAATTGGTGGCGACTCCACAAATGCAAACAAAGAAAAGCTTGCTTCGCTTTTTGCCCCTGTGGGCCCACGTCCACAGGTACCACCTTGCAAACACTATGACTGCCCCATAAATGGAAGCTATGCTTCTTGTTAATAGTCATTTCATATCCTTCTCCTTCTCACAATAGAGTACATATATTTCTCCCATTCGAAAGACTTTTATTCGACCATTCGTCTTCCATTTATTTCTTATGACATCACTTACCCATTCTGCTTCAAATAGACGATAGTCCACCAGAAAACCCAGGATGCAGTTTCCCCAGAACTCTCGTGGCCTTCCCCAATGCTGAGGCTCCACATTCATAACCCCTCCAGCTCTAGGGAACCTCCACATATTAGCGTGCAATGGATTCATTGGATTGAAATTAGCATTTGGGTGTGGGTGGTGGTAGTTCTGGTGGTTGTAGAAATTTTGGTGGACATCCTGTCTGACATCCTCCTCTCCGTTACCAAATCTACCAAACTGTGTCTCAAACTCCATAGGGCGATTAGTTGATATTTTTCTACCAGAAAAGCTTGGATTATTATTTTTTAATGTCGAGTTAAGATGAGAAGAATTATGAGAAAAACTGGATGCTTTGATTCCCCCCCCCCCCCATTTAAAGAGTTTAAATAGGGGGATCAGGGAGAATAAAAAACTATCGATTGAGAAGCTAAAACATCCTTCCCCAATCCCAAAAAGAGAAAAATTAAAAGGATTGGCAGTATGATCTTGAGCCACGCAAACCTAACCACCCCCAATTAATCACTCTGCAACACAATGATTATTGAGAAAACACCTTTGGAATATGAGGAGGATTCCTTTTTTGCAGATAGGAACCAGCTAAACCTAGAATGCCCAACTTGTTTACGCAATTAAAAAACCTAGAAAAAATAAAAATTAGGGATTATAGAGTAATTAAGACGGAAAGAATCTTCCCTTTTCAGAAGAATTTTTGAGTTTAGAGATCATCCAATGAAAATAAGATAGATCTGACAGGAATTAACTTTGGAGATTGAGATTACCCTATTGATGAAAAATAGATTGAATGATTACAGTTGAAGCTATAAATGCTATTGATAAAGAGGAATGTGAATATTCATACAAAGACACGTGCTCTCAAAAAGAGAGAAAAACTCTCACTAAAATTTATAGAGAGAGATTTTATTTTGGTTAATATAGATATTAGTTTGTTTATGTGCCTGTTTATTTGCTTGATGTAAGTTGACCTTGGTCTATAATTTTGATACTTTAGTATACTCTTATTTAAAATAAAATAAAACACAAATTGTTTTCTAAGACCTATATTAGAGTAAGACTGACCCAATTAAGCAAAAGCCCAAATTCCATGCACCTCTTTCAATCTTGATGGTTGCTCCTCCCTCCTAATTCCTTACAACGTCCAGCCATTGATATTTAATTGTCAAGCATAATTCATCTCCTCTGTCGAACAACCTGACCCCATTTATGAACGATAACCACCATCCCGTCTTCGAAAATGAATGCACTTTAGAGGCAAACCTTCACAAATTCTTAACTTAAAACACGAGGTTTTCAAGCTAAAATGACAAGTTATTAAGCTAAAAACCATAACTAACAAAACTGAGCAAACTTTTGAGCTTAAAACAAAAAGGGAGAAAATCTGGGAACACATGAGTTTATCATGCTTATATTTTTCAAGTTATAATAATGAGTATTAATGGTAAAAATTTTAGATGTTATATAAGTTCATGGAAAGTTCAATAAAACCTCATAATTTTCAAATTAAAAAATAATGTTCTCAATATAAAAAGTTGAGTATCCAAATTATACTCCATAGCAAAAAGTTTGAAGCAAAGAATTTAGACTTCTAAATTTAAAAATTGGAGTTTTGAAGATAAAAAGCTATTAACCTGATTTGTGTTAGTTGGCGGTCGACTATCTTCTTCTTCTAGATCAATTGCTTGGTCAAAGAAGAGAAGACCGCAATGAAGGTATTACAATCCTAAGAGTCGTTGCTCTTCATTGATAAAAGAGTCGTTGGCTCAAGCTAGCAATCAGGCAAACACAATATTTATTTCCGCAATTTAACAACGAAATTATTCGTTTCCGTAAATATATTATTCCTTCTCTTGTATATATAGATAGAATAATCACTTGTATAGAAGCACAATACAAAACAATTCATCTTGTAATTATCAGTCAATATATCGTCTCATATTATCTAACTAGATTTAATGCCCGTGCAATGCACGAGCCTATCTCTAATATCTTATGATTTATGAATCGATAATAGTCGCGGTACTTATAAATTTAAGAAAATTCAGATTTAGAATATAAATTTTTGATAATATTATATGAATCTTTACAAAGACAATACTTCCTTAGAATCTGTTATTTGTTTACCTACTTTATTTTAGATAATTTTGTTAAAGACAGATGTATTGGTCTTAAGTTTAAGACGGGACAAAGGGACAAATAGTATGAATAAGACGAAAGCAGAATGCATAGGCAAAAGACAAAAGATTTCTCTTAAATTCCCAAGTGGTATGATATTGATTCGTTTTGATGTTAATATGGAGTAGCTCACAACGTGTTTCCATGAAGCGTAAATGTCAGAGGCAATATGTACATCATATCACATTATCACTCATCTAATTGATTCATGTATGAGTTTTGTTAAGATATTTGAAAGAGGAATTGTGTGTTTATCATTAGCAGTAGCAAAATATTTATACAAGATAGCCTAATACAATGAATCTAATGATACAATGAATGGAAATCAAAGGACATCTTGTAAATTGGCCAAAGACTTCTCGGAAACATGCCAAAGACTACACGAAATTCCGTGTAATCCTAACACCCTCCCGCAATCGTAAAGGTAGTACATAGTACAAACTTTACGGTTGGAGAATTACAATAAAATCATAATCAATAAAAAAACGTCTTTATCTCGATCTTTCTTCATAAAGCTTCTCATCTTCACAAGGTGGTAAGGGATGCATATAGGACTCGCCAGACAACTTTCATTACGTATAGGACTCGGCAGACAATTTTCATTGCGTAACTCACCGGGTTTTTTTTCAGTGCGTAACTCGCCAGTTTGTTCTCAGTGCGTAACTCGCCAGTTTGTTTTCAGTGCGTAACTCGCAAGTTTTTTTTTCCAGTGCAGTTTGTTCTCAGTGCGTAACTCGCCAGTTTGGTTTCAGTGCGTAACTCGCCAGTTTTTTTTCAGTGCGTATTGGTCTCGCCAGACAATTTTCATTTTTGTACCACCTTGATAAAAAAATCGAAGAACTTTGAATGATTTCAAAGACGAGGAAATTTGGATTTTTTTTTTTTAAAATTCAACAAGAGGACACGATGAGAGTCAGTGTCTATGAAACTTGAATTGATCAACTTTGATGAACATGATCAAGGGTTTTGTGGCGATGAATTGTACGTGCGATGGCAACAAACTTTTTTTTTAAAGGGTTTTGGGTAAAAAATAATAATAATTTGAGAATTTGACGAGAATCCTGCCGGTGGGTGTGATAGATCTTCGCCCACCGGCAAGAAAGCGGAAACGATTTTCTAGAATCCGCAGGAAAGACTCTCTGATACCATGTTAAGATATTTGAAAGGGAAATTGTGTGTTTATCATTAGCAGTAGCAACCTATTTATATAAGATATGGCATAGCCTAATACAATGAATCTAATGATACAATGAATGTAAATCAAAGGACTTCTTGTAAATTGGCCAAAGACTTCTCGGAAACACGCCAAAGACTACACGAAATATCGTGTAATCCTAACACCCTCCCGCAATCGTAAAGGCAGTACATAGTACGAACTTTACGATTGGAGAATTACAATAAAATCATAATCAATAAAAAAAATGTCTTTATCTCGATCTTTCTTCATAAAGCTTCTCATCTTCAGAAGGTGGTAAGGGGTGCATATAGGACTCGCCAGACAACTTTCATTGCATATAGGACTCTCCAGACAATTTTCATTGCGTAACTCACCAGTTTTTTTTCATGTATGAGTTTTGTTAAGATATTTGAAAGGGGAATTGTGTGTTTATCATTAGCAGTAGCAAAATATTTATACAAGATAGCCTAATACAATGAATCTAATGATACAATGAATAAAAATCAAAGGACTTCTTGTAAATTGGCCAAAGACTTCTCGGAAACATGCCAAAGACTACACGAAATTCCGCGTAATCCTAACACCCTCCCGCAACCGTAAAGGCAGTACATAGTACAAACTTTACGATTGGAGAATTACAATAAAATCATAATCAATAAAAAAAACGTCTTTATCTCGATCTTTCTTCATAAAGCTTCTCATCTTCACAAGGTGGTAAGGGGTGGATATAGAACTCGCCAGACAACTTTCATTACGTATAGGACTCGGCAGACAATTTTTATTGCGTAACTCACCAGGTTTTTTTTCAGTGCGTAACTAGCCAGTTTGTTCTCAGTGCGTAACTCGCCAGTTTGTTTTCAGTGCGTAACTCGCCAGTTTTTTTTTTCCAATGCAGTTTGTTCTCAGTGCGTAACTCACTAGTTTGGTTTCAGTGCGTAACTCGCCAGTTTTTTTCCAGTGTGTATTGGCCTCGCCAGAAAATTTTCATTTTTTTACCACCTTGATATAAAAATCGAAGAACTTTGAATGATTTCAAAGACGAGGAAATTCGGATTTTTTTTTTAAATTCAATAAGAGGACACGATGAGAGTCAGTGTCTATGAAACTTGAATTGATCAACTTTGATGAACATGATCAAGGGTTTTGTGGTGATGAATTGTACGTGCGATGGCAATGAACTTTTTTTTAAGGGTTTTGGGTAAAAAATAATAATAATTTGAGAATTTGATGAGAATCCTGCCGGTGGGCATGATAGATCTTCGCCCACCGGCAAGAAAGCGGAAACAATTTTCTAGAATCCACAGGAAAGACTCTCTGATACCATGTTAAGATATTTGAAAGGGGAATTGTGTGTTTATCATTAGCAGTAGCAACATATTTATATAAGATAGGGCATAGCCTAATACAATGAATCTAATGATACAATGAATGGAAATCAAAGGACTTCTTGTAAATTGGCCAAAGACTTCTCGGAAACACGCCAAAGACTACACGAAATACCGTGTAATTCTAACACCCTCCCGCAATCGTAAAGGCAGTACATAGTACGAACTTTACGATTGGAGAATTACAATAAAATCATAATCAATAAAAAAACGTCTTTATCTCGATCTTTCTTCATAAATCTTCTCATCTTCAGAAAGTGGTAAGGGGTGCATATAGGACTCGCCAGACAACTTTCGTTGCGTATAGGACTCGCCAGACAATTTTCATTGCGTAACTCAACAGTTTTTTTTCAGTGCGTAACTCGCCAGTTTGTTCTCAGTGCGTAACTCGCCAGTTTGTTTTCAGTGCGTAACTCGCCAGTTTTTTTTCAGTGCGTATTGGTCTCGCCAGACAATTTTCATTTTTGTACCACCTTGATAAAAAATCGAAGAACTTTGAATGATTTGAAAGACGAAGAAATTTGGATTTTTTTTTTTTAAATTCAACAAGAGGACACAATGAGAGTCACTGTCTATGAAACTTGAATTGATCAACTTTGATGAACATGATCAACGGTTTTGTGGTGATGAATTGTACGTGCGGTGGCAATGAACTTTTTTTTAAAGGGTTTTGGGTAAAAAATAATAATAATTTGAGAATTTGACGAGAATCCTGCCGGTGGGTGTGATAGATCTTCGCCCACCGGCAAGAAAGCGGAAACGATTTTCTAGAATACTCATGAACGACTCTCTGATACCATGTTAAGATATTTGAAAGGGGAATTGTGTGTTTATCATTAGCAGTAGCAACATATTTATACAAGATAGGGCATAGCCTAATACAATGAATCTAATGATACAATGAATGGAAATCAAAGGACTTCTTGTAAATTGGCCAAAGACTTCTCGGAAACACGCCAAAGACTACACGAAATACCATGTAATCCTAACAAGTTTGCTGTTATAATTAATTGCTAATGTCTAAGATGCATAATTAATATAAGTTTGTTCTTGGCTGATGAATTTTTGTAGAGGGATTGGTTTTATTTTCTTAATGAGTTTGCTAGGTGATTAATTGGTATTTCTCTCTGATTCTATACGAACAATAACTTGATTTTTATCAACACTAAAACTTGGGAGAGACGGTCTTTTAATAAGTTATTAAGAGAGCAATCTTCCGTATTTTTTTTTTATATTTCGTGACCCTTTTGTTGTTGGTCGTGACATAATAATCTCGTACCTATTGAGAGACCGTCTCTCAGAAGACCTACCCGAAGATAAAAAAGATGTTTATCCACATCTATTAGCAATATTTTTATTTTATTTTGACCACCCAACTATTTTACATAGTCACGCCACTATATTTTGACATTTGTGTCCAATAAAAATACGATAAACACGATAATTAAGAGTTGTAGACCTATTCTTGATATTTTATGTGTCATAGCTTAGTAATACCTCCGTTCGTCTCAATTAATAAATCATACGTGAAACTGGACTTTGTACTTTGTAGTCGCTAATACGTATGTTATAAACGAGTCGATATCTTGATAATTGTATCTTAAAATTTTCTCATGTGTAAGTTAAAATTAGCTTCTAAATTTGCCCTCTACATAGACACAAATTTGAGTTTTTTTTTTTGCACACATGTCTTTTCATCTAGAGCCTCTAATATTTGAGAATTATATACACATCAATAATATACCACAATTGAAATACCGTAAAACTGAAATTTTTACCTCCATATCTCCTCATCTATTGACTCCAACCATAACACTTGGAATATTGGTCACTATGTCATGCATGAATGTACCAAAAATAAACAATATACCATGCATGAAATAAGGAATTTGATAAAGATACTAAATCTTAATACTCCCTCCATCACGGTTATTTGTTATCCTATTTCATTTTGGGATGTCTCAGTCAGTTGTTGTGCAATAATAAAAAATGTATACGACTTTAGCCCGTGAAGATAGTTACCACCGATTTGTTAAGAATTATATGGTAGATACTTCTTCTCAACCAATATAAGTCTAAAAAGAACTCGGCCTTTACAACAACAACAACAACAACAACAACAACAACAGCAACAACAACAACAACAACAAAATATAATCAAAATTTACATCCTTTAATCCTAGTAGACTATCAAGAGTTTTCTATATTAATTTGTGATGGTCGTTTATAAACAAAATTGTGCTATGCTTTGTCGGCTTGTCGCAATTACACTTTTCATGATATAATTACTCAAATTAGTAACATGTTTTTTTCAAAAAAAGAAAGTAGGTAAAACGTTATGGGAGAGCATTTAAAATCAATGTTTTACGGAGTGATAATCCTAGGTACATCTCAAATAATAACCGTAATTATTATGTGAGACGGACTCACATTGTAAGACGGTCCATTTAAATAATTTCTTTTTATTAATAGCAATAAATGAATGATTTTTTTTTTCATAGAAAAACACCGTGTAAGAGAGTCAAAATTCAGAGTGGAGATGACAATAGCGATAATAAAGGCGGGTAAATATGCAAACATAATATTACAATATAGTGCATACCTTTTCAATTTATATTTTATTCTATCCATCTTATGTTGCAGTCTCCTCAACAATCTGTTCACAATAAAGAGATTGATTAATATAATTTACACTTTAAACAATTCGTACATCTATAAGAAGGTAAATACACAAAACACAATAAAAGATATAGATGTTCAATTTGATAACTAATCTACAAGATCAAAACAAAAAACGTAGGTGTCCCAATGTGTGTGTCACTCCAATCACCTTCTAACACATAAACAAATTAATATAATTATTGCAATATTTTATTTTGCTACAAGTGTTGTGTCAAAAGGTGAGTGGAGTGGTAACACAGTGGGACAGGGGATCCTTATTGATCAAAATTTATGGATGGAAGAGAATCGGAAAACACTATATTTATACTTTTTACAAAAAGGTATTCAGTAGATTGATAACTAAAAACGTTTAGTGTATCTATTATTAAAAAAAATATCTTAGATATTCCTAGTCCAATTAGAATTTAATAGTTTCATGTTTATTAAACTTTTAATTAATTAATTAATGCTTAGTAGTTCGTAAAGTTAGACTCTCTAAAATCACTCGAAAAAAGTTTCCTTTATTAATATAGATAGATTGATATCGTTTAATATGGTATCGAGCTAGGTCTCTCTATTTTCTTTACAATCTGCCGTCTTCCTCATATTTTTTTCTTTTCGAAATATACACCATGACAAATTCTGCAAATTCTGCAATTGTTGAACACTCAAAAACTCCGTCATACACGATGGTTCACGTCGAACATCCGGGTCACGGCATAACCCCGGTTGTCTTCAACGGGAACAATTATGACGAATGGTCTCATTCTTTTCATCTTGCGATTATGGCTAAGGGCAAGCTTGGGTATATTGATAGAACAATCAACAAACCTGCGGCCACGACTGACACTTTCGAAACATGGCAGTCCACCAATGCCTTGGTGACCATGTGGATCTTCAATATGATTGAACCTGCTTTACGCAATCAAATATCTCTTCGTCCTGAGGCGAAACAGGTGTAGATATCAAAAATCATTTTAATCAGATTAACGAATTTCGAATTTACCAATTGCAGGCTGATCTTTTGGCGTGTCGTCAAGGGCCGACTGAATCTTGATCTAGTCGCTTACTACGGCCGAATGACCGCCATATGGAACGCTCTCTCGGAACTTGATGCTCTTCCGTCATGTTCTTGCAATCCATATAATTGTGACTGGCTCAATATTATCACTGCTCGACGGGAAAAGAAAAGGGTACGTGATTTCTTAATCGGTCTTGATGATCGCTTTGCCAATACTCGTTCCCAAATCATTGGTATTAATCCACTTTAGACCTTGTTTACAATTGTCTTTTGCAAGATGAGGGAGTCCGTCTTTTAACACTTAATAAAACCGAGCCAACACCTACCCCAATGACGTTCGCTGCTCGTGCTCATCAGGATTCACGACAGCCTAATTGGGGAGGGGGGGAGTGATGGTCCTTGTAACCCGTCTGAACCCTCAAAGTATTATTGTATTGCTTGTAAAAAATCGGGTCATAGCTTAAAATTCTGTTATCAAGTCACGGGAAATTATCCTGAATGGTGGTGTGACCGTCCTCACAACCGTATCTATCTCAACCAAAACGCCACCGACTTGACCAATGCTGTGTTTGTCCCGGATCCTCGTAGCAAACCTGCCTCTGAACGACCCAAAACATATACCTCTGCTTCGTCTTCTGTTTCTTTTCCTAAGGCAGATATGGCGTCGGGTAAACCATTTACTGTTGCCGCATCATCATCCCATGGCTCTCTGGCTCAATCTGACAACCTTGATCTAAACACTCTAAGTCCACAAGAATTGGAGGAACTTGGACACTTATGGCAGACTCGAAAAAACGAGTCCTCTAATGACCGATTCAATGATAATATCTCTTCTTTTACTTGGATCGTTGACACGGGAGCATCTCATCACATGTCGGGATGTCTTTCTCACTTTTCGAATCTTAAAAATATTACACCTTTATCCGTTGGTTTACCAAACGGAGATCTTCCGATCGCTACCCAAGGCGGTGATATACATCTTTCGTCGTGTCTTGTCTTACGAGATGTTCTTTATGCGGCGCCCATACAATGTAATTTACTCTCTGTTTCAAGTCTTTTAAAAGATACGACTTTAACAATTCAATTTTCGCATAATCTTTGTCTTATTCAGGACCGTTTCTCGAAGACGGTGATTGGGGCGAGTGAGCAACACGAGGGACTCTACTACCTAAAAGTTGTCCAGAATGATAAAGTGCACGCATGTCTAGCTGGGTCTGTTGATTCCACTTAACTTTGGCACCGAAGGTTGAGGCACCCCTCTTCAAATATTTCCCGTTTTTTACCATTTCTTAATAAAAACACTCAAACTTCGGATATTTTTCATAGCAAAACATGTGACATTTGTTTACGCGCGAAACAAACTCGCGAACAGTTTCATTTAAGTTCTAGTCATGCTAGTTCTTTTTTTTTTATCTTATACATTGCGATCTTTGGGGTCCATATTCCGCAAATGCGTCATATGGGTCTAAACATTTTCTAACTATTGTTGACGATTTTTCACGTTATACATGGGTATATCTTTTACGTCATAAGAGTGATACTAAACAAACTTTACTGAATTTTTTTGCCATGATAGAACAACAATTTGACAAGAAAATCAAAATTTTATGGACCGATAATGGCACAGAATTTCGGCCTCTTATCCCTTTTTTTCACGAAAACGGAATCCTTTTTCAAACTTCTAATGTCGACACCTCTCAACAAAATGGTCGGGTGGAACGAAAACATCGTCACATTTTAAACGTCGCGCGTGCCCTTCTTTTTCAAGCAAGCCTACCTTTATCTTTTTGGAGAGAGTGCGTTTTAAGTGTTGTTTACTTAATAAACCGCACTCCGATACTTCTTCTAAATGGCAAAACGCCTTATGAAATGCTCTTTAATAAACCTCCACCCTTTGAAAACATTCGCATTTTCGGCTGTCTTGCTTACGCTCGAAATTTAAATCATTTTCATGATAAATTTGCATCTCGAAGCCGTAAATGTATCTTTATCGGTTACCCCTTTGGAAAGAAAAGTTGTCATCGCTATGACTTAGACACCGGGTCTTATTTTGATTCATGCGATGTTATTTTTGTTGAAACGGAATTTCCATATACGAACCTCAACATTCACGACTTAGACAATGGTCCTTCATCGTTTCTCGCTGACTTTATGACCCCCGTCGATCAGACTATACTTATCCCCACTCCACCAAACCCATCGACCTCTTCCACCAACGACACGGTTCCACCGTATACCCCTCAGTCCCCCTCGACTAATCCCTCACCAACCCAACCCACCAGCCCCGCCACAACTCTTGACCACACTGTCTCGCCGACTCCTCCCTCTGACCCACCACAATTGGGTCGTGGCAAACGTACCAAAATTCCAAACTCCAACTTAAATGATTTTGTCTTTTCCAAACCTCGTCCATCGTTTCACTCACTCGCCGCCTCACCATCGTCTTCAGGTATCGCTTTTCCTATTTTCCACTATCTTAATTATGCCAAATTTTATCCTAACCATAAAGTTTTCTTGTCGGTCGTGACTAAACATCACGAGCCTAGTTTTTTTAAAGAAGTCATGCAGGTACCCAAATGGCGCGAAGCTATGAAGCTCGAACTTGACGCTCTCGAGAAAAATAAAACATGGACTCTCGAAAATCTTCCTCCAAATAAGAAAGCAATTGGTTCTGTGGGTCTACAAAATCAAATATAATGCGGATGGCTCCATAGAACGATACAAGGCCCGCCTTGTGGTCATGAGAAATAGACAAGTCGAAGGCGTGGATTACAATGAAACCTTTGCCCCGACAATTAAACTTGTCACAGTTCGAACTTTACTCGCTATAGCGGCTGCCAAACAATGGGTCCTTCATCAAATGAATGTTCATAATGCCATTCTTCACGGCGATCTTCATGAGTAGGTATACATGAAACCTCCACCTGGGTTTTCCCCGTCAACAGACGATAAAGTATGTAGTTTACGAAAGCCCCTCGATGCTGGTTCGCTAAACTTGCTTCTGCTCTCATTAAATACGAGTTTCAACAATGTACGTATGATTACTCATTATTCTCCATTTCTCGACCCGACACCGAGGTACACATTCTTGTCTACGTCGATCATTTGGTCATTTGCGGGAATAATTCACCTTTTATCGCTCAATTTAAGAAATACTTAAGCAAATGTTTTCATATGAAAGATCTCGGAGCCCTTAAATATTTTCTCGGTCTCGCAATTGCTCGACACAAAACCGGAATTTTCTCTCCCAACGCAAATATGATCTCGACATCTTAAATAAAACGGGTCTTCTCGGAACAAAACCGGCACCCATCCCAATGGAACAAAACCATCGTCTGGGTCTATCCAAACCTAAATTTATGTGTGACCCTCAACCTTACCGTCGGCTCGTAGGACGCCTCGTCTATCTCACAATTACTCGGCCCGAGCTGACGTATTCAGTCCATATCCTTGCCCAATTTATGCACGCTCCCACAAGTGAACATTGGCAAGCTGCTCTAAATGTTGTTCGGTATCTAAAGAACTCACCAGGACAAGGTATACTCCTACGCTCCGATAACAATCTACGTCTCAATGCTTACTGTGACGTTGACTACGCTACATGCCCAACCAGTTGCCAGTCTCTCTCCGCTTATATCATGTTCTTGGGCTCTTCCCCGATCTCCTGAAAAACCAAGAAACAAGCAACAGTGTAACTTTCATCAGCAGAGTCCGAGTACCGTGCAATGGCATTCACAATCCGAGAACTCAAATGGCTTAAAGGCTTACTTCAATCTCTCGATATCCGCCACAATCAACCCATTCAACTCAAATGCGATAACCAACCCGCTCTTTATAGCTCGAAATCCGGTGTTTCACGAGCGCATAAAACACATCAAAGTCGATTATTACTTTATTCAGGATGAAATCCAAACCGGTGCTATTGCTGCAAGTTATGTCCACACGAAGGCTCAACTCGCGGACATTTTTACAAAAGCTCTAGGTCGTGCCTCATTCGAAAAACTACTCTCCAAGTTGGGTGTCTCGACTCTCCACACTCCAACTTGAGAGAGAGAGGGGGGGGGGGGGGTATTACAATCCTAAGAGCCGTTGCTTTTCATTGATAAAAGAGTCGTTGGCTCAAGCTAGCAATCAGGCAAACACAATATTTGTTTCCGCAATTTAGCAACGAAATTATTCGTTTCCGTAAATATATTATTCCTTCTCTTGTGTATATATAGATAGAATAATCACTTGTATAGCAACACAATACAAAGCAATTCATCTTGTAATTATCAGTCAATATATCGTCTCATATTATCTAATTGATATCGTTTAATAGAAGGTGACGAAAGGGATAATCGCATGGTGAGACTATGAATAGCAGGGGCGGTGGATGGCGTGGGTGTGGCTGAGATGGCAGTTCATAGTGCCTTTTGCATTTGAGAGTTGAGACACCGACATATAGGCTGGCCGTGATTGTTTTTGTTTTGATTCTAACTTATATTATTGGGCTTCTTTTTCTATTGGACCCGTTCTATGTTATAGGGCGGTCCTATAAGAGAGTTGCTGACAAAAACTTCAACTTATATAAAATAATACTACTACAAGAAATGATTTCCGGAAATAAATAAAACTATTTTTAAACTCGTGAAATTCACGGACTGTTGTATACTCCGTAGTTAGATGATTATCTTTAAGCTAATACTCCATGTATTATTAATAAATTTAAAGTCATACGAAAGTCGATCATATATAAATGTAAAACACAACAAATTAAAGTTGGTTATGTATAAAACACAACAAATATTAATATTAAATATGCTTTAGTTTTTAAAAAATATTTTTCCGATCTATAAAAGGCGTTATATACTAATTGTTAACCCTCACTTTAACCCTAACCCGACGTTCCGACCCATGACCCATATGACTCAACCCGTATTAGAACTCACCCGTCTTGTATGATCCGACCCGCCCAACCCGTTAGAGATATATACAACATAAAGGATATATAACCCCACTTAAATGGTGTAAAAAATTATCGGGAAAATAATCTCAAATGAAGCGGCTCATAATTTAGAGTATCGTATCTTCTACTAAAATAAACTAAGTAGATGACAATTACTCCATAGAATTAAAGTATTAGATCATTATTTATATATAATGGTAGGAAGCCCAACCTTCTACCCTCGTATACACATTAAGAAGTCATCAGAAAAAAAATAATGATGCTTGTAAAATATATTCACAAATTATAGATTAAGATGATCTCAACTATGAAACTGTCAGTTTTATTATTAAATAACAAATAAATTGTCATTTTATTTAATGAGTCAAAAAATATAAACTAATAAGGTCTTACATAGACCTGGCAAAGCTGACCCGACCGGAGACCCGAAAATGACCCGAAATATATCACCCGAAAGTGAGCCGATAGGCTCGAAGTCACCCGATCTGAAAATGACCCGACCTAAAGTAACCCGACTTAAGTTACCCAAAATAAACTGATTGACCCAGAATGACACAAAATGACTTAATATGGCAAAATCATGACCTGAAATAACCCAAGCGACCCAGATTGACCCGATCCAAGGTGACCCTATTCGAAGTGACCCGATCCAAAAATGACCCGACCCTAAAATGACCCGATAAGTTATTGGCCCGGAAATGATCCGACCCAAACCCGACCCAAATGACCCATTTTCCAGGTCTACTCTCACACCGTGAAAGGGTCCATTTTTATAAAAAGAAAACTATTCATTTAGTTCTAACAAATAAGTTGTCTTATTATTAAACAATAAATAAATTGTCATTTTATTTAATGAGTCAAAAAATATAAACTAAGAGGGTCTCACATAGACCGGGCAAAGGTAAACCGACCCGAATGACCCGACCCGAGACCCGAAATTGACCCGAAATATATCATCCGAAAGTGACCCGATAGACTCGAAGTCGCCCGATTTGAAAATGACCCGACCAAAAGTGACCCGACTTAAGTTATCCAAAATTACTGACAACAACAATAGTTGATGGAGTATTTTTTTTACCATTATTGTAGTCTGTAGATTTAACATGATTAAGAGTACGTTTGTTTTTGGGACGAATATCATCAATATAGGAATTTAGAAAAATATATTCCGTAATTTCAGTTATAAATTAGTTTTAGAATCATATATTCCGTAATTTTGCTTATATAAATATATTCCGTAATTTGCTTAAAAAAATATCATATAGTTATGGTAAATTAGTTTTGGAATCTATTTTTTCATTGCTTATCTAAACTCAAAATATTCGTGAATTTAGGGATTGATTTATAATCATAATTTATTCTTGGTAAATAACGAATGTTTTATATTCCATCTTTAATTGATTTTAGTGTTATGTTTTTCTTTTTTTCCCTAATATGTGCAAGGCTCAAATTATTCAAAATAATTACAAAATACCATGTAAGCATGGCTGAAGTATTAGCATGTCATGTAGGCTATAGATCTTAGAAGATTGATATATATAACTAGGGTAGATCTCGCGCAAAAGCGCGTTTTTTTTAGATTACTTTGTATATAGATCTTAACAATTAAATTAGTTGTATTTAACTGTAAAACTAACAATTTTAAATGTGAAGTATTAGGAGGTAGAAAGAAATTTTAACATTTTTAGCCCTAATAAAATTAACAATTTATGTGATACTTTTTTTTTTTCTAGAAATGTTATTTATAAAAAATAAGATTTGTCGATTTAACACAAACAACTGATGATTCTTTTTTATCCATGTAAAATGTACAACTATTATTGTAATTTTTTTTAGAATATGCGAAGTAAAAAATATAAAGAATAAGGTGGAATATATAAACTAATTTAACAATGTGGGTAAAATTTGTATATGTACATATATGAAGAAATATTTTAATAATATGAGATAAAATATTAATTTCAATTATGGAAGTTTTATTATTTGAGAAGATAATTAAATACATTATCTATATACTCATAGAATAACTTTCTAAATTAAGATCCAACTTATAGCTATAATATTTTAGACGGGAAATTCCAAACTTTTTCTATTCATTTAGTAAATAGAGGATGATAATGATAATGATGATATGTATTGGTAGTGGGGAGATTGGGCTTGTTTGGGTAAAAAACAAAATACACCCACAAGTAAAACACAAACCCTGTAAAGAAAGAAAGAAAACACAAACCCTGTCCTGTCATCACACACGGATAGCGATCCGTGTGACATCCACTCAACCAATCAACAACCGTTGATAACATGTTAATCCAACGGCTCCCACACCATCCTCAGAAAATATACCATCCCCAAAATTTCACCCTCCTTCCCAAAACTCAAAAACTTGAAATCTCCCGCTTTCATTTCCTCACCCTATAAATACCCCCAACAACCACCCCTCATTTTCCACCACAACCAAAACAAACACTCTCATTCTTCTCCCTCAAATACAATCAACATCAAAACACGCGATTCAGATCCCGCTTTCGATTCCGAAATGGCTCGTACCAAGCAAACCGCCCGCAAGTCCACCGGAGGAAAAGCCCCAAGGAAGCAGCTAGCCACCAAGGCAGCAAGAAAGTCAGCACCAGCAACCGGAGGAGTTAAGAAGCCTCACCGTTTCCGTCCTGGAACTGTTGCGTTGAGAGAGATCAGGAAGTACCAGAAGAGTACTGAGTTGTTGATCAGGAAGCTTCCATTCCAGAGGCTGGTTAGAGAGATTGCTCAGGATTTCAAGACTGATCTCAGGTTCCAGAGTTCTGCTGTTGCTGCACTTCAGGAAGCCGCTGAGGCGTACTTAGTTGGCTTGTTTGAGGATACTAATTTGTGTGCTATTCATGCTAAGAGGGTTACTATTATGCCTAAGGATATTCAGCTGGCTCGTCGCATTCGTGGTGAAAGAGCTTAGGGCTTCAAGTATTAAGGAAGTAATATGAGTCATTTCGTAGTTTTATTTTGCTGAATTGAAATGTCATGAAATGCGGTCGTAGTTTCTAGGGTTTATGTAGTAGATGATGTAAATCAAGCTTTTAGTTTCTGGAATGAAATGAAATGAAATCAACTGTTTTTGATTTCCAATCTTGCTGTTGTTTCTCATTTGTTTGTTTTAAATTGGTCAATTAGATCTGAAATGTGTGTTTATCGTCCTTCGATTGTTATACTCCCTTTGTTTCAATCATTATTTTTCCTTTTGATTAAAATGATTTGATTGCAAACAAATGTTTGAGACGGAGAGAGTAATTGATTATACAGAGTATCGTCTTTGATTGTAATTAGATCTGAAATTTGTATCAATTGTTTGTTTAAATTTGATTACGAAGGGAGTATTTGATATAAGAATCTAGGAATCTAATTCGATTACATTGCACTCTGGTTTATTAATAAGATTTGTCATGTTTTGTGTTTTTAATTGTATTTTCCCCTAGTCGATTTACGCTTCCTCTCTTCGAGAAATGTTGAATTGCACTGCAGTTTTGACAATCAGGTTTATGATTAATAACCTGAATTTACGCTTCTGATATTCATCTTTGTGCTTGTGTGGCTGGACAAATCATCCCAGAATACAAGTGGGCGAGAATCGAACCAGCTGTAAAAACTTGTGTGATTGAAATTCAGCTGTCGCATTTGAGAGCAGCTTGACATAATTTCTTAGTAGGAATATGTGTGTACTAGAATTTTTAACTGTTAGGTGCTGTTGCTTTAGGTTGAAATCGTCTTGAGTTATTTTCGTGAAATTGGAATGAATCATGAATGTGAAGCGTCATAATCCTAGATTGTACAGTTGACCTACACTCTTTTATCTATGAGTATTTTCGATTCATAATTCATCTCAAATAAATTGTGAGGCTACTTAGTTGTACAAGTGTAATCAAGTAGACTGTACAATTTGTTAGTGACATTAGGTCATTTTCCCGGCGTTAGGAGCATATGGTGTAATCTCATTTTGCTAGGGGCAACTGCCATTGTTTTGAAAATCCCAAGTATCACGATTTTTCCTATTTTATGATTTTTACTCCACTGAGCAGAATGAACTATACTACTGCTACAAGGGAATTGAAGAACCTAGATGTGATCATAACCAGGGCTTTCCTCTTCATGCAGGTCTTATGGGCTATGGCAACCATCTAGTTACCAGTTGTAGCAATGTCCACACCAAACCTTGCAGTGGCTACTTCAGCTTCATCCAGCAACCACCCTGCACGCAATCTGCAGCCCGCCACCACCACTGTACTACCAATCCCTAACCACCATCCATAGGCCAATCTCTGCCCCTTTCAAATCATCAAGGGGGAGGTGACCAAAAGTTCTGCAGATTTCGACTTCCCAGCACATTAGCATTACAGACTGATTCGAAATAAGGGCACAAGTCAACACCCGGTCTCCAACGCGTGTAGTTGAGAAAACCAAGCTTTAGTTTTATCTTTTGCCAATCAACCATAGCTCCAATTGATAGCTTCACGATATAAAAAAGGCATCATAAAAATGCACAGAGTCAGTCAGCTAAGCAAGCTGCAACAGAGCAAAATAATTATTAGGTTTAATTTATCTATCCAATTTTCTAACCTCCTCAAGATTATAGCACCATAGTGAAGAATGATGTCGCTTGAGATGAGAAGAGATGACACTAGCGAATGTAACCAGCGCAGACTATAAGGTGATAAACACGAGGATCAAGTCGCGAAGTCACAAACAAATGTAGAAATAACAACTCTTGCAGCAGCCTAGTCGCAAGGAATGAGGTTGTACAGATTAAAAGACACACATCTTCCAGTACTGAAGACAGAAAAAAGCAAGAAATTATCATATATGAAAATCTAAATTATCATATTCCAAATCAAAACATTGGACGGAGCATCTATGTTACTCCGACACTTACACTAAAACACGGGTATGATACTTCAAACTATTTTATTCGAAAAACACAAGGAATTTCACCAAGTTAGCAGTGTACAGCAAAGCGTGCAACATTTACTAGAAACAAAAGCATTAGGACTTAGGAGAAATACCATGAACAAAATTCGAGCAACATGAATGATGAAAATACGTATGAAAAAGAATCGTATATGTACTTCTGCCGCACCAATCAGAAGTCGTAATGCCATGGCTGGTCTGATGGTCATACTCGAGTGAGTGGTAAGTACTAAGTAGTATCGTCTTGCAGACGTAGTTGAGTTCTACTTTGCCTTGACAAGAGAGTAAAAGCCGTTCCTCCAAGGACTTTTTAGTAGTACAGTAGAAATAATTTTAAGAGGGTAAAAAACACAATAAAAATGGAATTGACGAAGTAATAATATACTCCCTCAGTCCCGGTCAATTGTTGTCCTTTGGTTTTGGCACAAGGACCAAGAAAAGAGGAGGGGACCAATTACTAGATGACAAGTGGAACAAATGGAGCGTGAATGATCAAATTGCTCATTTAGTTCATTCTTAAAATAGAAAAGACAACAAATGACTGAGACACCCAAAATGGAAAAGGACAACAAATGACCGGGACAAAGGGAGTATAAAACAACACTAGATAGTGGACTTTGATTACAAAGGAAGAAGGATGAAAGTGCGCAAAATGTTCAGCAGAATAGATAAACACAAGGCATTGTATTGCACTATTGTATGAATTAGTGGCTGTCCAAAATTAAGAAAAGAAGACTGCTAGTTTCTTTCCATATCTTTCAAACTATACCGATTTTTAATTGAGGCGAGAAAATAAATCCTTGCATTTCGCATGAAAAAGGAGAAATTGCCGGCTCCCTTCCCCACAAAATTCGTCCGTATGGAGAGTTAAATTCTACTTGGACGTGGAATAGAAATAAAAGTGTTCTTGTTACTCTAGCTAGTTCAGCATTTCTATACAGCAATCTTTTGAAGCCCTTGGAAGCATCAACAGGTCCCTAAAGATCTCCAGTTGCTCTTTCAGCTCATCGACATTGTATATTGTATCGACATACAACCTGCTCAGGCAGGGTCGATTCTGTACATTTTGAGGCCCTATGCAAAATTGTAAAATGGGGCCCCCTTAAAAATTCACGTGTCATTTTCCAATACAACTCAATCTTTAGTGACATTGATTAAAAAACGTATGTGTCACACCATACTTTTTTTATATTCAACGGGTGACCTTTACAAGACGGTTAAAACTTAAAATCTAAATACCTGTACCATAGAAAAATTCAAAAATTCAACTATATAATATTACAAAAAAAGAATAATGAAAAGTAGCCATAAAGGATAGAACACAAGATCACCTACAACTTGGTAAGATGATTACCACTAGTGACTAGACTACTTTCCTAGTTGTGAGTTCTATAGAAAATAATTCTTATTTTACAAAAGGCCTCACTCTATAACCTACATAGTGGACTTCTAGTTTCGCAATTGGGCCCCTATCAGACTTGGGCCCTTGTCAAAAAACCGAGTAAACATGCCTCTGGGCCGGCCCCGTGCTCAGGTCACTTGCGTTTCTAAGAAGATGCCTCATAAGTGACAATGGACACTTGTGCCCACTGTAGAGACCAAATCAGTCAAACTCAGACTTGTCCAAAAGTACAAGGAAAGCGTGTAAGAAAGAAGAAGGACGCATTAGGCTAAAATATAGAGTATGCTAGATTGTACTATAAAGTAGTCTTTTCTATTGTACACTGGTTATTAACCAGAAAGTAGTTACTAGCTGAAAAGTAGTTGTATATATGCACTACTATGCTTGTAGTTTATTCTTCATCAATGAATAACAAGCATCACATTAATTCTTGCACAATCAATGGCTCAACAAGAAAGTCTTCTACTCCTGACATTCGTATTTACTCAACATAGTATCAGAGCACTCAGGATTGAGGAGACTGATAACCAATCTTATTGAGCATTTACTGCAAGAACAAGAGGCAAACTTGGTCTACATAAGCTGAGTTTTCAGTAAGGAGAACACACACCACACTTCTTCTTTCTTTCTCTCTTTAACAATCAACTAGCTTTCACTCAAAGAATGGCAAATCCTGATAATACTATCATAACAACCTCTGCTGGTAATCTAGTACCCACTGTCAGTGCCATCCTTGAATCATCTGACCCATTGTACTTGCATCCAGTTGAGAGTTCTCACCCCCATTGTGGTGGACAATAAGCTCTCTGGAATTGACAACTACTATGAGTGGAAGCGTCAGATGGAGATTGCAATCAGCATCAAGAGAAAGCTGGGAATGTTGACAGGAGTGGTGAAGAAACCCACAAATGATCCACTGAGAGAAGCAACTTGGATCACCTACAATAGTCAGCTCATAACATGGATGCTCCACAATATGGAGCCTCAGATCAGGAGATCTGTAATGTACTCCAACACTGCAAAAGAGATCTAGGATTATCTCCAGAGGCAGTTCTCAGTGAGCAATGGTGCTCGTAAATTCAGACTCAACAAAGAGCTATATGACTTGGAACAAGGAGACAAGAGCATCTGTGAATATTTCACAGAACTCAGAATATTGTGGCAAAATGTTGAGCTCATGAATGACTGGCCTCCAATCAGTCAAATGACAGCAGAGATTAATGCTTGG
The DNA here is from genome assembly GCF_048544455.1 of Silene latifolia. Taxonomy (NCBI): domain Eukaryota; kingdom Viridiplantae; phylum Streptophyta; class Magnoliopsida; order Caryophyllales; family Caryophyllaceae; genus Silene; species Silene latifolia. The sequence continues at coordinate 2,894,280 of NW_027413701.1, forward strand.
TTGGATGCTCATCTCAAGGAGTAAGATGAAAGAAAGCTATTTCAATTCTTCAATGGGCTCAATCCATCTTACTCTACATTAAGAAGCAATATCCTAATGATGTCTCCTCTCCCAAGTGTAGAGGAAGCTGCTGTCATCCTGCAACAGGAAGAATTACAGACAAAGAATTACAAGAGCTCTGTGAAGACGGAAGCTGACAACTCTACATTCTATGCCAACCAAAGGAATGAAGAGAATGTACCTTTCTGCAACAAGTGTAAAAAGAAAGGACACTCATTGAGCAGCTGCTGGAGAGTTGTAGGGTATCCTGTTGGACATCCCATGCACCAACACTTCCCAGCACCACAGAACTCAGACAAATCAAGGGAAGGGGGCAACTCAGGAGCTGTGTCAAGAGGATATAGATCTGGAATGCAGAGAGGCAAGTTCCAACGCCACCCAAACAAGGGAAGAATGGCTGCTCATAGACCTGTCAAAAATCGACCCGACCCGAAAACCCGACCCGCCCGACCCGTTTTTTAGGGTCACGGACCCGGTTTTTTCGACCCGTGACCCGATTGACCCTAACCCGTTTTGACCCGATAATTCCCGGGTCGGGTCGGGTCGGGTCCGGGTCGACCCGTCGGGTCAAGCATCTGAAAAAAAAAAAAAAAAAAAATCACGCGCAAAAAGTGAAAAGGCTGAAACTAAGTTTCATGATTTCATTCTAATTTTCCCAAAATTTCACCCGCCTCTCTCTTTCTTCTCCCTCAAAATGGAAAACCCTAGACTCCTTCTCCAGATCTCCTTTTCAATCAATTAATTTCCAAATTTTAGTGTCGGATCTTCGTTCTCTATTTAGTTGCCTTTATTCCCTTTATAAGATGCGTCCAACCCCAACTCCAACTCCAACGAATCGGACTCGCCGTCGTAAGAATACCACCAGATCTCCGTCACCTCTAAGTCAGCAACCTCGGCATGGTGTGCCGCCTATATCAACCTCCCTATCAGCAGGTGAAGTCGTTCTCCTACTTGCAATTATCGCATTATTTGGCTATGTTGTGATGTCGAATTGTTGATCTCTTTAAGTCGTCCTCTTACTTTCTTGGTATTTATTATTGGGGTAATTGTTGTCATTATTTGGCTATGTTGTGAGCACACCATGAATTTCTGCAATTATCGCATTTTTTTTGATGTATGATTTGTAATTGAGCTGAACACTGTAATATCGTTGTGAATTTTGTTTTTCAGGAGTTAATTTATCGCTTTTTTGGATTTTATTTTGATATATGATTCACAATTGAGCTGGATAATGCATTGCTGTTGTGAATTCTGATTTTTGAGAAATTAATTATTCGCGTTCTAGATTGAATTTTGGTGTATGATCTGCAATTGAGCTGATGCACTATTGTTGTGGATTATGTTTTGTGGAATTATGAATGAATGATTCTTTTATTGTCATCTAATAGTCCGTCGATTGTGATTCATGACATATTGACAATTGAAAACAACAATTTTATGTTTGACAACATGGATAAAGTTGCATATATGTAATCTTTAGCTGTAGAGTATATAGGTTGACATAATTATGTGTATGTTGTTTAAACTTCATGATTGCCTGCATATTTTTAGAATTAGATGTGGGAATATCGATTTCCTGCAATTTTATATAGAGTTCAATGTTTATAACTTCGGACTATAATCACTTCATGTATAGAGTGCTTTTCAAATACAAGTTCTTACACATTTTTCTTACTTATGTAGGTAATTCATCATCAACGCCTTCATCTCAAAATGATAATATAATATACCAAAGCACCGAGTGTATCATCCGAAACTCGAAACAGAAAGTGGACTTCTCCGGTATGGCAACACTATAAACTATTTGACGCAAGCTTATTTCCTGATGGGATAGCGCGAGCAATTTGTAAGTATTGCGATGGTGGACCAACTCTAGCATATTCTGGTAATGGCACCTCTAATTTTAAAAGACATACTGAAACTTGTCCTAAACGTCCACTTTTAGGCGTTGCTCATTTAACGAGTGATGGCAGCTTCATTAAGAAGATGGACCCTTTAGTTTATAAAGAAAGAATGGCACTTGCAGTAATACGACATGCTTTTCCTTTTTCATATGCGGAATATGATGGGAATAGATGGCTGCATGAGGGTTTAAATGAGAGTTACAAACCAATTTCTAGAAATACTTTAAGAAACTACTGCATGAAAATTCATAAAAGAGAAAAACAGATTCTTAAAGAGAGCCTGAGTAACTTACCTGGAAAAATTTGTTTAACAACTGATATGTGGACTGCATTTGTTGGCATGGGTTATGTTTCTCTTACGGCTCATTACATTGACTCTGAATGGAATTTGCATTCTAAAATTTTAAATTTTTGTCATTTGGAACCACCTCATGATGCTCCTTCCTTACATGACTCAATCTATGCTAAACTAAAAGAGTGGGATATTCGAACTAAAATATTCACTATTACACTAGATAACGCTAGATGTAACGATAATATGCAAGACTTATTGATGAATAGCCTCTCTTTGCATTCTCCCATTCTTTGTGATGGTGAATATTTTCATGTGCGTTGTGCTGCTCATATCCTCAATTTGATCGTGCAAGATGGTTTAAAGGTAATTGATAGTGGGGTGCGTAAACTTAGAATGGTGGTAGCACATATTGTTGGTTCTGAGAGAAGACTTATAAAATTTAAGGGCAACGCATCAGCTCTTGGCGTTGACACTTCAAAAAAGCTTTGTTTGGATTGTGTTACCAGATGGAATTCCACATACAATATGCTTGAAAGGGCAATGATATACCGCAATGTCTTTCCTACTATGCGAGGACCTGAGATGAAAAAGTTTGATCCCCACTTTCCCGAGCCCCCCTCGGAGGCAGAGTGGATCAGAATAGTGAAAATTGTTGAACTTCTAAAACCTTTTGATCACATTACAACTCTTATTTCTGGGAGGAAATATCCTACTGCTAACTTGTACTTCAAAAGTGTATGGAAAATCCAGTATTTGTTGACGAGGTATGCAAAGTGCAATGATACTCATCTAAAAGACATGGCTGACCTAATGCGGATCAAGTTTGATAAATATTGGGAAAATTATAGCATGATCCTTTCATTTGCTGCCATATTAGACCCTCGATACAAGCTACCTTTCATAAAATATTGTTTCCATGAGTTGGACCCCGAAAGTGCAGAATTGAAGACTAAGGTTGTTAAGGATAAGTTTTACAAGTTGTACGAGGAGTATGTCAAATATAGTCCTCACGTACTGAAGGAAACAAGTGTTCAAATGATACCGGCATTTAATTACCAGTAAGTATATTCTTTTCATAACCTGCTATTTTTATATTCTTTGATGATGTTTGCTGGTCGAGACTGAATTTCAGTTTATCTTGACAATAGTCTTATACTCTGAAATGAGAGTTTAATTGTGTTTAAATTTTGAAGGGATTTGCAAATTTCGATGGAGGTGCTGTAATTGGAGGTTTATCATATTTGGATACATATTTGGATGATGCGAGGTTGGATCATACCTTGAATATTGATGTTCTCAAGTGGTGGAAGGAAAATGAGTCAAAATACCTCGTAGTGGCCGAGATGGCTAGAGACATATTAGCTATCCCAATCACCACGGTTGCATCTGAGTCCGCATTTAGCATGGGAAGCAGAGTCTTGACAAAATGGAGGACATCACTCTTGCCGAGCACGGCTGATGCCTTGTTAACTACTCGTTCATGGTTGTTTGGCTTTGATGTGCAAGAAAGTAAGACAACTAAATTTCTTTTTTTTTTTTTTGTAAATTGTAATCTAATTTATGATGAAACCTTGAAAACTTATATGGTGGTATTATAATGGTGACAGGCGAGGAAGAACTACAAGATGTCAACGGTTTTGAGTTTGATTTGTCGGACTTGTCGCATTTGACTATCAACCCCGAAGATGAAGAAGATGAAGGAGATGAAGAACATGAGGGCAGTGATGAACTTGATTAATGACTTGGTTGTGAGAGGGACTCACAAAGTCACAATGAACATTTGTTATAAATTGTATCTTATGGGTTTTAATTTGTAAATTTAAGTTAAGACTATATCTACTGTGTACACACACTCTTTTTTTGTCAATGATCAAGTACTTTGAGAGTGTTGCCTATTAATTTATGGACTTATTCAATTCAATGTCACCATAAACGCGAAATTAACGTCAAAACATCCATCTAAACCAAAAAATGTACTTATTCGATCGAACTTTGATGCGGGTAAACTTTTATTCCTCCTATTTTCGATTCACATGGCGGTAACAAACTAACAATTTTAAAAATAAAAGTTACCAAAAATGTACAAACGTTAAAAAAATGTAACAATTAATAAAAAAGACGAATAAATATAAAAAAACGTACTTGAAAAATGTAGAAATATACAAAAAAAAAGGCGTTAAACCAAAAGTAATCAGCTATTTTGACACATCCTTGGACCCGTATTCTGACCCTAACCCGACCCGTAACCCGTATAACCCGACCCGTATTCAACCCGACCCGTATTCTGACCCGACCCGTATGACCCGACCCGGGACCCGACCCGCCCGACCCGTTCGACAGGTCTAGCTGCTCATGCTACAAATACTGGAGGAGATGAGGACATGGCTAATGTGTCAGGCGCCATCACCATGACAACAACTCAATTTGAGCAATTGGTGGGTAATCAGAAGGCAAAGGGCATGGCTTATCCTGAAACTGAGGATGAAATGGAAGCCAACTTTGCAGGTAAGACACTCTTCACTTCAACCAGTTCAAACACAAAATCTCTTAACTGGATAATAGACTCAGGAGCCTTTGATCATATGATTTCTGATCTAGGACTCCTGCAAAACTGCAAAGAATTAATTTCTAAACCAAAGATCAATCTACCAAATGGCATTACTTCAGTAGATTCTCATTGTGGTATTTTCCAACTGGACAATGGTATGATACTGACCAAAGTCCTTTATGTTCCAACTTTCAAACACAATCTCTTGTCAGTACAAAAACTCATTAAAGATGAAAAATGTATTGTGACATTTTATGAGCATATGTGTGTCATACAGGACTCTCATACCAGGAGGATTAGAACGTTTGGCAGGGAAGAAAGGGGCATCTACTACTTATTGAATAATAATAGCAATGTTTTATCTAGTGCAAGGGTTAGGACTGTTTCTACACCTTGCAAGTTTAAGTCTAATTTTGTTGACAGTAAAGATTTGCAGGAATCAGAGTGTACCATTTTGAAGTCTTGTAATACCTCTGATAGTCAATGTAATGCACTGCGCAATTTTAATGAAAACAATGGAAGTGTTTGGCATCTAAGGTTAGGTCATGCCAGTCTAGGCAAATTAAAACACATTCCTTGTATCACACCTACTGAACTTGCACTCAACTCCAAACCTTGCATTACCTGCTCAATGGCCAAACAAACTAAGCTTCCTTTCCCTATCAGACTGACCAGGTCACCTGACATTTTTGACCTTGTCCATGTGGATGTCTGGGGTCCCTACAGAAAGGAAACTAGAAACAAAAATAAGTACTTCCTGACATTAGTTGATGACCACTCACGAGCAACCTGGGTGTATCTTATGAAACATAAATCTGAAGTGTCTACATTGTTAGTTCAGTTTTATGCTTTTGTCAAAACTCAATTTGGAAAACTTATAAAAATATTCAGATCAGACAATGCCCTTGAATTCACTGAGGGGGACAGCAAAAAATTTCTCCTCTCCACTGGTATCTGGCAGCAAACTAGTTGTGTGGATAGACCACAACAGAATGGAGTGGTGGAGAGAAAGCACCGACATCTACTTGAAATAAGCAGAGCTATCAGGTTTAATTCAGGTTTCCCTCTCTCTTTCTGGGGGGATTGTGTCCTCACAGCAACCTATATCATCAATAGGTTGCCTTCCAAAATACTCAGCAATCTAACTCCATATGAAGTGCTGCTCAAAAAACCTCCCCAATATGATAGGCTCAAAGTCTTTGGGTGCCTTGTCATGATGTACAATCCTAGTAGGGATAAGGATAAGTTTCAACCAAGAGGATTGCATATTTATAGGATATTCCTTGTCACAAAAAGGTTACAAAGTTTATGACATAGTCAAGAAGACTGTCTTTGTCTCTAGAGATGTGAAGTTTTTTGAATCTGTGTTTCCCTGCAAGATCAAACATTTTGGGCAACACCTGTCCACCTTGCTACCAGAACAGGTTGTTCTTCCAGGCCAGGTATGTATGAGGAGGAAACAACCACAACACCTCCTCCCACTATCATGCCTGAGCCACAGGACTCTGCTCATGTGCTTGATGTCACCACTGCACTCTCAAGCCCTTCAGATGCACCAGAACCCATCTGCAGGCCTCAGAGGACCAGGAGAGCACCTGAATAGACCAAGGATTATGAGGTTCATAATCCTGTCATGGCACCAGCCACAATTGCCAATGTGGCCCAGCTGCACATTGTCAAATCCTTTGCCGGCAATGACACAGTTGACATCTCCTCTCCTGATCCAACTCATTTTCATGAAGCTGTTCAAGAACAGAAATGGATTGATGCCATGAACTCAGAATTGCAAGCCCTGGCCACTAATCAAACCTGGGTCCTCACTGAGCTACCCAAGGGCAGGAAAGCCATAGGGTGTAAGTGGGTTTATAAGACCAAATATAATCCTGATGGCTCCATAGAAAAACACAAGGCAACACTGGTCATACAAGGTTTTAGACAGAGGTATGGTTTAGACTATGAGGAAACCTTTGCCCCTGTAGCTAAGATGTCTCACGGTCGAGCACTCCTTCTTTGTGATCTCTATGAAAGGACTGGTCAACTTGCCAGATGGATGTGGCCAATGCCTTTTTACATGGGGATCTTGAGGAAGAGGTGTATATGAAGCTTCCTCCTGGGTATTGTGATGGTGTTGTATCACTTGAGGGACAAGGGGAGTGTAACCCTCAAGTACCAGGCAAAGCTTGCAAGTTACTCACGTCTCTTTATGGATTCAAACAGGCTCCTAGGCAATGATTTTCCAAGCTCTCCCAGGTCCTATTACAATGCAATTTCAGGCAGTCCCATGCAGATCACTCCCTTTTTATAAGACAACATCATGGAAACACCATTGTTGTCCTTGTGTATGTGGATGACATGGTCATTGCAAGGGATGATCTATCTGCTATTCAGGCTCTCAAAGATGAACTGAACTCTTCCTTTCACATGAAAGATTTAGGAGAACTAAAGTACTTCCTAGGGCTTGAGGTTGAAAGAAGCACATCAGGCATTTTTCTCTTTTAGAGGAAGTATACCATGGATCTGCTGAAAACATTTAATGTAGACAGTTCCAAGTCTCTAAAGCTACCAGTCAATCCAGTTCTTAAACTAGAACCTGGCAAAGGCACTCCTTTACCACAACCTGAAGCATACAGACAGTTGGTGGGAAAACTCATCTACTTAACCATCACCAGACCAGATATTGCATTCTCAGTCCAACTACTGAGTCAATTTCTGTAGGCTCTTACCTCTGACCATATGCAGGCAGCACGCAGAGTCTTGAAATATCCGAGGTCTGCTCCAGGATAAGTTGTACTTTTTGCCAGTAGTTCAGCAGCTAAGCTCACAGCTTATTGTGATTCTGACTGGGCTTCTTGTGCCTTTAGTCGCAAGTCCACTACAGATTTTTGCATTCTTCTGGGCCAATCTCCCATACCATGGAAATCCAAGAAGCAATCTGTAGTTTCCAGATCTTCAGCTGAAGCTGAGTACAGGGCCATGGCTATGACTACTTGTGAAGTCACCTGGGTGTTTAAGCTTCTTCAGGATTTAGGACTGCAACACCTTGGCCCTGCTCAGCTAAAGTGTGATAACCAGGCAGCCCTAGCCATTGCAGCTAATACCGTTTATCATGAGCGCACTAAACACATTGAAGTAGATTGTCACTTCATTCGTGAAAAGATACAACAAGGGCTTCTCACTACCTCCTATGTCAATACCAAAGAACAGGTGGCTAACATCTTTACCAAGTCATGTCTCGTGTCTCAACATGAGTACCTATTGTCCAAGATGGGAGTTTCCACAAGTCTCCACTCTCATCTTGAGGGGGAGTATAGAGACCAAATCAGTCAAACTCAGACTTATCCAAAAGTACAAGGAAAACGTGTGAGAAAGAAGAAGGACGCAGTAAGCTAAAATATAGAGTATGCTAGATTGTACTATAAAGTAGTCTTTTCTATTGTACACTGGTTATTAACCAGAAAGTAGTTACTAGCTGAAAAGTAGTTGTATATATGCACTACTATACTTGTAGTTTATTCTTCATCAATGAATAACAAACATCACATTAATTCTTTCATAATCAATGGCTCAACAGGAAAGTCTTCTACTCCTGACATTCGTATTTACTCAACACCCACAAAACTTGATCACTTCAATCCTGTTAACATGACACGAAAAGGGGCCACATGAATCTCTGAAGATGGCAGCAAGTCATAGCAGTAATCCGGACAGTAGTATGGAGAACAAATGAGTGAAGTGAAAAAACTAAAACAAGGTTAAAAACACCATGTTATACAAAACTCGTGTAAACCTATTATGAGTTGATACTAACCGATCCAAAGCTGACATATTCAAGTTCAGGAGATTTCTCAAGCAAGCATGTCACATATTTCCACGCGTGATAAGGACAGCCATGATGGGCTAAATTTAGGGATTTGCTCGTCCTCATCAGGTGTAAGAAGAAGCTGTATAATGAACAATATTGTCATAATATGACCAAATATGTTTACATTTAATGTAAACCAAAGGCCCAATATTCTATGGCTCCAGAATCATATATCATATATTATATTAAAGCAATAACCGTCAACCCCTTTGATTGCCACGTATCACCGTCCCTTCAGATGCCACGTGTCACTCTCCACTTTATTTAAAAAAATAAAAATAAGAATAATAAGAATATATAAGGCAATCACGTAAACATTGCTAAGAAAAACTGGAAGTTGCTGATTTTTTAACATATTCTTTAACATGTTTTCGGTATAATCTTATTAGGAGATATTTAATTTGCGCAATTTTAAAGGAAATATATTTAGTAGAAGTTGCCCAAAAGTATCAAAAAACATATTATATTATGATACAAAGGTTATAGGAAAAATATTATATTTGTTACGAAGTATAAAACTGATTGAAAGATAATATATGATATATGATTCCATATAAGCACACAAAAAATGCCGAATTTAACTCCAAAAATCTCGCCCTACTTTGATACACTGGAAATCATTTTTATAGAAAGATTATAGGAAAACGATTTTATTTGTTACCGAATTTTTAATTATTGATTGTAACCTTAATTAGTTAGAAAGATTATAGGAAAAATATTACAAATTTTGCCAATTTCAGTTCACCAAAACTCTCGCCCAAATTAAATCGATTACTACACAAAAAATGCCGAATTTAACTCCAAAAATCTCGCCCTACTCTGATACACCGAAAATTATTTTTTAGAAAGATTATAGGAAAAAGATTTTATTTGTTACCGAATGTTTAATTATGGATTGTAACCTTAATTAGTTGAAATATTATAGGAAAAATATCACAAAAATTCCCGATTTCAGTTCGCCAGAAATCTCGCCCAAATCAAATCGATTATACGAATAGTATTGAAATATTCCTTCAATTATACGAAATAGTATTGAAATATTCCTTCAATTAATTTTGGTTTTTTGTTTATCATATTGTTCATTTTCAATTTGTTATTGAATGTTTTATTTAGTTGCGTTTTTTTCGCTTCTTCCCTTTTTATAGTTTTATATTTATCCTTCAAATATTAGAGAATATTAGATAGAATAAGATAATAGGAAAGTTGTTATCTATGTTAAATTGTTAATTTGTACTCGATAGTGTTATTGCTATCTTACATTAATGTTACTTTTTTTTTTACCATAAGCAACTCCAAATGTTCTTTTATAGCAGGACATCTTGATGTATACTTCGTATTGAATGCCATGTGTCATAACCAGGTGAAAGACTATATATTGAAATATTATAACCACATATTATCATAATCATATATTATATTTGCCAAACTGTATTGTTAAGAATTGTAAATTTACATCAAATAACAATAGTGTGATTTCCGTTAAATTTGACAGCTGTAATTTGAATACTATCCTCAATATAACTTCAAAAAACAACATCTCCCACAAAATTAAGAAAAAACGGGATTCCTTTCCAATTAGAAAATTAACATATTAATTTGGCCAAATTCATTCAAAATGATTTCGATTATGATTATTCCAATTGTGATTATCCTCATTAACGTCAAAAAAGATTCCTTTCCCATTAATATTCGAATGAGTATATTGGACAGGAGTACTCCATATTGCTCCCTCCGTCAAAATTATTTGTTTATCTTTGATATTCTTTGTGAGGCGTCTTTTAATCAAAGGTACAAAAATAAATGAATTGGACGAAGAGATTATCTTCCAAGAAATGTAACTAACACAGATTGATTGAATAATTTATTGGAGACGAGTTAGATAGAGGTTAATATTGAATTCGTATAAATTGATATATTAAATAAATCATCCTTTGATTCATCTTTTTTGTGCTCTAATCTACTCTTTACAGTACTTCTTTTAACTTGCAGTTACTCTAATTAAGGTTGATTTACAAATATATATCTACCATATAATTTTACACAGGTAGTAATATAACACTAACCAATGACGTAGAAATTCACAACGGTTATGGTTGTATTTACCACCTTTTTAATACTTCACATTATAAATGCATAGTTGGTATTTCTTAAGATGGGGTTAAATAACACTGTACTTGGATGGATCAGACAAGCTTATTATTAATCCCTAGATATTATGCTTTTTTTCCTATGTGTTTTATTTGATCCGTTTTAAGTTGAAGACGGGGTATTAAAATTTAGAACGTAAACATTGATATGCCAATGGGGTAGGAAAACCATTTTATACATCTTTACTTAAATGCGTATGAGAACAAAAACATTGATACGTCAACAGGGTAGGAAAATAACATGTGTCGCATTGCAATAGTTTCAATTTCTGTAATAACAATTGGGTAAATAAAATATGAAGTTTCATACTCCCTTGAGTCCTTTCGTCCCGATCATTCGTTTGCCTTTGGTATGGACACAAATGCCAAGAAAGGAGGAGGGGGTCAATTATTAAATAACAAGTGAATCAAATTGAGTGTAGAGTATCAAATTGCTTATCAAAGACATTCCTAAAATATAAAGGCACACAATTGATTGAGACAACCCAAAATGGAATAAGCAAACAAATGAGCGAGACAAAGGGAGTTTCATGTAAGGAGTTACTTATCCATTGTTTTACACAATTCGGGTTCAGATCAAGATTTGGTCCTGAATTTTGGTGTCGGGAAGGGTTATTCGGATCAGCTCAATTTTGACAAGTCTAAGTTACCTGAGCCACTTACTTTGACTACTTGCCAATAACTTGTCAAAAGTCGAGAAAAAAATCATAGAATATGGACTAAAAAAACCATAGTATTAAAAGTGTATGGGTAATAGACAAAGTGAAATTTTCTAAAATCTAATAATTTACTAAATCCAAAAAATATGTAAGTTGTTACTTTTAATAATACTTTCTGTTTCCACCCGTGCAGTGCACGGGTTCAAAAACTAGTTATGATAAAATAAAATAAAGGAGGGTCTGTAATACTACGGTTTTCTAAGTCTTTGGGTACTCTATCGAGTGGGGCTTACTCTGTCGAGTAAGTAAGTTATTTTACGAAATAATGTTCTGTCTGATGGGTACTCGATCGAGTAAGTGTGGCACTCGATCGAGTAAGGGTCACTCGATTGAGTAAGTGACTTACTCGATCGAGTAACTGCGTATTACGGGTTGTTTTAGCCGGGTTTTGTTATTAACGCGAGATTAATATAAAAGGCTTCCGTCATTATTCTTAATCATTTTATTTCTTAAAACCTCTCAAGAGAAGAGAAAAGAGTTACGTAGTTCGCATTCGTCACGTAATTAACAAATCCCAAAGGCTAAGGTGGTCGGATCGTCGTGTGCTTTACGCCGTTGAGTTCGTCGTGTCGAGGGTAAGATCCTTGTATAGTTTTTATATTGTTTCGTCAATTTTGGTTAAACCCTAATTGGGTAGATTTGGGGGTTTTGGGTGTTTGATTGGCTTAGTAGTAATTGCATGATTGTATATGTGATTATAAGAGGAGATTTCGTAGAAGAGCATTTTGATTAGCTGCTTGTGACGGTCTTGTGATGGCTTATTCCAGGTAGGTTTCTCTACTCAGTATTAATTACATGGCATTGTTTGTGTTGATGTTGTTGTCGTTGTTGTTGATTGATTCTTTTATTGTTGGCACCGGTTGTTGGTAAGTGTTGTTTGTATAAGATGATTGATTGATAACTGTCTGTGACCTTCGGGGTGCGTCCCTGACTGAGTGGAGTCACTTACGGGAGTGGCTTCACGCCCTTGATCCGCCTTCTGTGGAACCCGCCACAGAAAGGATGTGCACATTAATGAACATGAGTTTATCGCTCGATGGAGATGAGCGGGGCTTAGGTGGGAACGGCTGCGGCCCCCCACTGGCGGCGAGGAGTATCTGTTGCGATGGGTACTCTGGCAGGGCTACACACTTCGGTGTGTAATCAGAAATATGGAGATAGGGTGGAGTTGTGGAGATTGAGATGTGTTGTTTGAGTTGTTTATAATATGGTTTCATTGCAGCTGTTGTTTTTATGTAATTAGTACTAATCCCGTTTAAATGTTTTAAAAACTGTGGTGATCCATTCGGGGGTGGTGAGCAGTTATTGAGCAGGTATGAGACGATGTGCATGGGATAGCTGGGATGAGTCACCACGTTGCTGTTTTAGAAGTCTTCCGCTGTGTCGAACACCTTTAGTTGTTTAGTATTTGATAGTTTTGAGAACCTTTGTATTTTCTTTTATCAGTTTCGGTTTTGGTTGTATCGCTTTAAACTTTATTATTATTAAAGTACGTTTCGTTATTGTCTATTTGATTATCGTTGCCTCGGGTAACCGAGATGGTAGCACTCCCATGCCTTAAGTGGTCCTGGTAAGGCACTTGGAGTATGAGAGTGTTACAAAGTGGTATCAGAGCGACGATCTTGAAACCTGTAACTAATGAACCCAATGAATCTAGAGAGTCAAAATAAAATGAACCCGGGTAGAAGTTGTAGGAGCTAATGTAAAGACTTGGGAGACGTCCTAAAGTCGCGAATTCGCTCTACTACTTTGAACCTGTCACTAGGGGGTGTCATGGGATCGCTATGTGTTTACTAATGTTCTATTGCGTATGTTGGATGATGTGTTGTATAGAAATGTTGGAAAATGATGAAGTGGTTATATGATAAAGTGTTGTGAATAAGCATGTTGCATGATAGTTGGTTAAAAATGTTGTTTGGAATTGTTGGAAAGGTATATGAGAATGATGAATGATGTGGTGCAAAAACGGGAGTAGTTCATATATGAGAATATGTTATGAATAATGATGTTGCAGGATGGATGATTTATAATGTGGCATAATAGTAACATGTGAATAGTATGTTGTGTCGTATACGTATATTTTGTTTGCGTAAAGTTGTATAATAAGTTTATGTACTTGTCCACTATTGTTCATATGTATATGTTGTATGAAGTGTGTAGTTATAATGAATGAATTGGTTGGAAAAGATTAAGTAATTGCATAAGAATATGAAATTCATATGTGGAACATGTTTATGTGAGTAGTGGATTTTATAATGTTGCCATGTTAGTAATATGGGAATGGGAAATTTTATGTTGTATGTCATGCTATTATTTTTGCGTAAAGTTATAGAATAAGAGTATGTGGGTAGTACATGATTGATAAGTTGAATAATATATGTGCATAGGGATGTTGTTGTTTGGATTTTGTAGATAATAAGATGTGGTTAGGGGTACTGGTTTTATGAGTTTTAGATTGGTTTTGTTTGCTTGGTTGTTGTTTAAGTTGTTTGGAAGTAAAAATGAAATAGTTATGTTGTCTGATCACAGCGAAGTTGTATTTAAACTGTTATAACTTGAGATGCATAAATGATTTTAATGTGATTCCAATTGGAGGTGATAGCTTGTTCTTTTACGATTCTAACTATAGGTCACACGCCCAAAATGACCAAGAAACGAGTGAGATATAACTGTTTTACGAAAATTGGACAGTGCTGAGAAATGCGTAGGGTACTCGATCGAGTGGCCCTCACTCGATCGAATGCACCTCTTGTTACCCGATCGAGTGAGGCATGGAGCATGAGTTATATGTGGTTGTGATAGATAGTGGAAAAAGAAAAGGAAGATTGCTAAGGCTTATTGAGGCATGGAGCATGTTTTGTGAGATGAGAAGAGTGATATGATTGTGTGTTAAGTAATGTAAAAGTAAGTGAATGTGGGCAAGGGATGATGTGAGTCTAAGGAACGTGAGAATGAAAAGATTGAAAGGAAGGATGTAGATAGTAGCAACTTGAGATGTGTAAGGAATTATGGAGAGAGATGGTTAGATTGTGTTGGTTAAGAATGTATGTAATGAAAGGTCGTTGTAGAGGGATGGAGAAGAGTGATATATAGTGAACTTAGTGGAGACATGCCGCGACATGGATTTGCAGATAGTGAGTGAGTTTGGGAATTTGTATTATCAAGAGGTGAAACTAATGTTTGATTTCCTTGGGAAATTAACGGTATGAAATGAGTTTTGGGATTCTAGGGGAAAAAAAAGTGATTGGTGATGAGTGTGAGTGATAGCATGAGATGGTCTGGACTGATTGGTGATAAGTGTGAGTGATAGCATGATAAGAGAAGATCCATGGTAAGAAAGAGTGAGATGATACTGATATGAAATAATGGGATTCGAGTTTTGGAGCAATGAGAAGGTAACCGGAGCACTAAAGAGTTAGATAGAAGTAATAAGGAGTTGAACTATTAATTGGTATTGTTGAGTGTAAAGAGAAAAGAAGGATAAAAAGTAATCTGAGAAAAATGTTGACCGAAGTTATGTGATATAGAAGTAATGAATCGTCGAGATGTGTGATACTATCATGAGGATTCGAGTTAACGGTTATGTAGGGGTTCCAGGACGACATGTTAATCATGAGTTTCGAGGAATTAAGGAAAGTAAAAAGCTTGGTGAAGAATTTGCACGATAGGAGATCTTGGTGGTGAGTTGGGTGACGATACAATTAAGGATAGTATTGGGAAGAAGGTTGAGGTAAATTTTGTTGGTGGATTTGATGTCGTTATTTGGAATGCTAACCGAAGATAGGAAATGAACTGTTATATTTAGAGGTGAGTGGAAGATATTTGTTGTACGAGCAGTGGTGGTATTGTGGTGTTGTCACTAGTGGTTAAGGGTGATGATAGATAAGAAAGATAGCAATTCTAAAGAGGTTGATCTTGTATAGGCCGGATTGATATGTACGGTTATGAGGAAGTATAAGACGTGGTCTTAGGAGGCGGTTGCTATTAGTTGAGTATTAGTTGTATGGTTATATTTGGTAGGGGGTGATGGTTATGTGAATGGGAGAGTATGTTATGAGGGGGATACGAGTTAAGCTCGGGCGAGAGGTAACCTTTATCAAGAGGTAACTTACGTGTTCAGGATTGACTAGTTGGATGTGATTACGGGTCTATGATGTGTATAAATGTTTGTGTGAGGTTCTGACCTCACGAGAAATGGTATGGTGTGATAGTTATAAAGTTGTTATATGAATATTTTGTGATATATGTTGGGTACGGTAAACTAATGGAATGATGTTCAAAAGTGATAGTTTGGGTGATCTGGCATGGTTAGTTATACTTGTATGTATATTCATGATATATTTTTATTCCGTGAAAAGGTATGGATGATATTCATGAGATTCTTGTCTGTTTATTCCGTATAATATGTTCTGTTGTGATCTAGTAAAGCAGTTTTGAGTAAGTTTTCTTGTCCGGAAAGTTATATTGAGTCAGTGTTTATGGGAATTGTATGTGGTTGTGATGTCTATCGATGTGGTTGTTGTGCCTCGGGTGGTGATCCGGGCACGGTATTTCGTGTTGTGATGCGGGTATTTTCGCGTTGCGGTGCGGTTGTTGGTGGCGGTGTTGCGATGCCGTCATTGGTTGTGGTGGAATAGGCGGGATGATTACGATTCGAGTTTCGAAAATACATACCAGTTATACATAGATTGTTGTTTTGTTTGCTGCTGTTTCCTGTGAGTTTTAGTTTTGATAGATAGACGGTTGTTTTGTTTATTGATGTTTCTTAACAGTTTTAGCTTGGGCGTGAGGGTAGAGTATGATATGGAAGAGAGTTGTGTATGTTTCTGTTGCCGGCATGGTATAGCGATATTCTGTTGATGGGACACAGTTGTGAGAGGTTGTTACAGTAAGTTTGATCTTGTTTTAAGATGAGGCATTGGAGACATAGTAATGGCAAGTGAATGGTGGAACATGTGTTGTACTGATCTGAAAGCTGCAAGTGGTTCATAATATTTTATTGGGACAGTGAGTATAGGGTGTTGGAAATTAGTATCATGTTAAGTTATGGATGAGTTTTGCGGTAATGAAAGAAAAGAACTTGAGGATCTAGTGTGAGTGTGTGTAATAATTGTGGGTCGTGAGTTACGAGTATGGAGATAGGTGCATGTATAGAGGACTATGTCATTTTGGCGGTAATAGGGAAAAGTTGAAGTTTTGGTTAAGTTAAAGATTTGTTGGTATAGGTTAGGTGGTGTGCCGAGTGAATTGAGGTATGAGAATTATTTAAGTAAGAGAGCCTTGGATATAGGAATGGTGAGTGTTTAGATTATAGGCGGTTATCTTTGACTTGCGGTGGTGATGAGGATAATGAGAAGATATAGCTAAGGATTTAGTATTAATGATTTACGAGGACGTAACATTTATCTTAAGAGGAGTAGGATGTGATAAAAGAGAGTTTCATGGTTGTGCATGTTGTAGTATAATTGGAAGTAGAGTGTTGGTGTAGCATAAATGATGGATCTTTGTTGTGATTGATTTTATTAAAGGTCATGGCCGTGCTTGTAGTAGTGTGATGTTTAGGAGTGTGAGAATATTTTGATAGTGTTGACAGTTGGATGTTGATGTTTATGAGTTCGATAGTGTTGACAGTTGGATGATGAGGTTATGAGTGTGAGTAAACTTCGAGGACGAAGTTCCTTTTAAAGGTGGTAGAATGTAACATTCCGTATGATGTTATGTGTATCTGGATATTGGTTTTTCTAGTGGATGATAGGTTACGGACCTAGCAGCGTTTGTAGATGGTAGGCTTAGTTGGTGGAGTTGGTGTTAAGAGTTCATGTTTGATAGGTTGGGGTTTTGTTTTGAGTCCTTAGTTGCTTTGTTATGTCTTAATCGAGTTAGTATGTTTGTCTTGGGTATGGGTTGAACTTCGGGGACGAAGTTCCTTTTAAGGAGAGAAGACTGTAATACTACGGTTTTCTATGTCTTTGGGTACTCTATCGAGTGGGGCTTACTCTGTCGAGTAAGTAAGTTGTTTTACGAAACAGTGTTATGTCTGATGGGTACTCGATCGAGTAAGTGTGGCACTCGATCGAGTAAGGGTAACTCGATCGAGTAAGTGACTTACTCGATCGAGTAAGTGCGTATTACGGGTTGTTTTAGCCGGGTTTTGTTAATAACGCGAGATTAATATAAAAGGCTTCCGTCATTATTCTTAATCATTTTATTTCTTAAAACCTTTCAAGAGAAGAGAAAAGAGTTACGTAGTTCGCATTCGTCACGTAATTAACAAATCCCAAAGGCTAAGGTGGTCGGATCATCGTGTGCTTTACGCCGTTGAGTTCGTCGTGTCAAGGGTAAGATCCTTGTATAGTTGTTATGTTGTTTCGTCAATTTTGGTTAAACCCTAATTGGGTAGATTTGGGGGTTTTGGGTGTTTGACTGACTTAGTAGTAATTGCATGATTGTATATGTGATTATAGGAGGAGATTTCGTAGAAGAGCATTTTGATTAGCTGCTTGTGACGGTCTTGTGATGGATTATTCCAGGTAGGGTTTCCCTAATCAGTATTAATTACATGTCATTGTTGGTGTTGATGTTGTTGTCGTTGTTGTTGATTGATTCTTTTATCGTATTGACACCGGTTGTTGATAAGTGTTGTTTGTATAAGATGATTGATTGATAACTGTTTATGATCTTCGGGGTGCGTCCCTGGCTGAGTGGAGTCACTTGCGGGAGTGGCTTCACGCCCTTGATTCACCTTCTGTGGAACCCGCCACAGAAGGGATGTGCACATTAATGAATATGGGTTTATCGCTCGATGGAGATGAGCGGGGCTTAGGTGGAAACGGCTACGGTCCCCCACTGGCGGTGAGGAGTATCTGTTGCGATGGGTACTCTGGCAGGGCTACACACTTCGGTGTGTAGTCAGATATATGGAGATAGGGTGGAGTTGTAGAGATTGTGATGTGCTGTTTGAGTTGTTTATAATATTGTTTCATTGCAGCTGTTGGTTTTATGTAATTAGTACTGACCCCGTTTAAATGTTTTAAAAACTGTGGTGATCCATTCGGGGGTGGTGAGCAGTTATTGAGCAGGTATGAGACGATGCGCATGAGATAGCTGGGATGAGTCACCACGTTGCTTTTTTAGAAGTCTTCCGCTGTGTCGAACACCTTTAGTTGTTTAGTATTTGACAGTTTTGAGAACCTTTGTATTTTCTTTTATCAGTTTCGGATTTGGTTGTATCGCTTTAAACTTTATTATTATTAAAGTACGTTTCGTTATTGTCTATTTGATTATCGTTGCGTCGGGTAACCGACATGGTAGCATTCCCATGCCTTAAGTGGTCCTGGTAAGGCACTTGGAGTATGGGGGTGTTACAAGGTCACTAAAGTGGCTGCATTCTTTTAATAGAGTAGTTCTCGATGCAATTTCTTTTCGGGTCAACCATAAAAATCTTTCTATGGGTTGTCAATAAGGTCAAGCTTTGTATATTCAAACCCCATATATTTGTGTGGAGATCCTCTCCAGTTCACATAAAAACTGGAGGGTCCAGTACTGTCTTTCAGATTATGCCACGTGTATTATTATGGCATCAACAATTATAATTGCGAGTTAACCCTACAACAAGGACCCGAACTTCGACAAAATTTTGCGATAAGGACCCAAACGTTCGTTTAGAGACTTTAAGGACCTCATTTAGATTATTGGACAAATCTACCCTTCTAATATGTTTGTTGAATATTATTTCTATAAACAATGAAGAAAAATATAAAATAAAATAAGTCCAATTACTTTTCTTTTTCTTGAAAATTACATTAAACGTGCGTAAAGAACAATTTTATTCTTATCAAATACTTTCGTGTTTCAATTACTTTGGACATGCGTAAAATTACTTGTCAAACGGGTCGGGGCAGAATACATATCAAAAGATAGTTTTTAAATTTATCTTACTAATTATTTTATAATTAAAGGTTACATAATTTACATAAAAATGATTTTTTAATTGTATTTTAATTTAAAATACTAGAAATAATAAACAATTTAAGTATTATTTCAAATATAATGTGTAATATTAATATTTTAATAAAATTATTGAATTTTCTTTATTTTAACGGGTTGACCCGTTCGAGTCGGGTTTCGTCTAAATTAACGAGTCATTTTGGGCATGAACGTGTCGCGGGTTGAGATTTTTGGTTCTAGACCTTGGAAAAATTGGGCCGGATTAAATTTTAACAGATCTACTTATAGTCGTACTTGCTATCTTAACCTCATTTTTATGCAAAGTTTGTAAAAAAAATAATTTCAGTTGTATTAACAAGTAACAACAAACAGGTGTGAAAGTATTTTAAACTTTTTTTTTTGGGCAGCCGTAAAGTAAGCATTTAATACCTTTCTTTACACCTGCAAAAAAAAGAAAGCATTTTATACTGAAAACAAAGAAAAATACAAACTATTAATGTGTTTTTTTTATCACATAAATAAAACAAAATATTGACATGCAAGGGTATTTTAGTCAAATAAACAAATTGAGGTCCTTAACGTGTCTAAAACAAAGTTCAAGTCCTTCTCACAAAATTATGTTAAAGTTCGGGTCCTTATAGTATGGTTAACTCCTATAATTGCAGAGCAAAATTTATCCTTCAGCTTTTCATATGGTTTTCTTCATTTTTTTCTTCATATTTCTCAAACCTCATTCTACTTCTCTAACCTTTCGCATGCATCCTCAAGACCACAAATAATACTATACAACCACCAGTTGTATAATAAGCATTGTACAACCCTATACATTAATCTGAGCTCATGTGTAATTTTTCTGAGTTTTGTAAGAGTATATTTTTTTTTGTTTAGGTGTGTGAGTTCAAAAACTTTACAGCATAACTTGGATTCTTCTAAACAAAACTCAAAAACTTTAGTACACAGCTCGAATTTTGCATCATACAACTATATACAACAGGTTGTATAATCTGCCTCAAGACCTCAACCATTTGTTATTTTATGAATTTAATACATTAGCTTCAACCATACACATTTTAAACCAATAATAAAAGATAACAAATCCAACAATATAGAGATTCTAAGAAAATGAAAAAAAAACTTCAAATTTACGACTGAAAGTTCATTCATCTACTTTCAGAAGGAGACATGCGCCCAAAAAAAAAAAAATTTACCTGGCTTTGAAGAAATTATTTTAAAAAACAGTACCCTTATCTTAATTCTCAGAAAAAAAAACACCCAATTTAGAACCTTTAAACCAAATGCTAATTGAGTTAAGGTTTGTAGGTATAATCATCTTCATTGTTGTGATAATCATATAGAAACCACTCTAATGGAATAATGGTGATTAGGTAGCTGAGAAAAGAAAACAAGTTGCCGATTTTTTACACACAAATTTATACTCAAGGCCATAACTTTATTTTACCCGAGGAGCAGGTTATTAGAGGGGAGTTAGCCACAAGTTTTTTTTGAAGGGATAGCCAAAAATTATCTCAGCCGTTGATTGTGAAATAACCCACGTGTCATTATCTAAAGGGGGAACTGGACCCTCCAGTTCTTATGGGAACTGGAGAGGATCCGCACGCTATTTGTTTGAACACCCACCCCACCACATGTAGAAGCCATCATGATTAGGCACATAATCTGTCTGGTCACCTACCTCATAATAAAGCTCTTGAACGCCCTTTTGTAAAGCATTATTAAACCAACGATTCAAATCTGAATCATTATAGGTGGCATAACATATGCTAGAAAAAATTTCTTGATGCATGAGAGATTTGGTGCAATTTCAGAAAATTATCAACATACTCCTTAAACCTTTGAGCAACTTCTAGTCTTATTTTTTTCTAGATATTTTTTATCTTCAAAAGACACACAGGTCGTCAAAGTAAAAACGTACCACTATCTCTTTGATAGAATACTTGTTTTCACGGCACATGTTGTTTCTAGCAACGAAATTATCCGACCAAGTAGTTCATCGGGCAAACTGCTGATCATATCCAAACAATTCCTACTCAATGGGTCTTCTAGATGTCTACCAAGTTTCATAGGGGGTGTTATAGTATTTACAGGACTCTTACCTGAGGAAACGAATACGGAAGCGATAATAAACAACAAATTTTGCTGGGGTGAGAGTCGAACTCGGGACCTTGATTCACGAAGGGACGAGGTCGTTCTCGATGGGATATTTGACTGAAAGTCCACCTAGACTTTGAGTCAATGGGATATTTGGGTCGTAGATCCGCCGAGACCTCGATCCAATGGGTATTTAAAATAAAGACGCCGATCTTAATTTTAAACGAGATTTGAAAATACCGTTCAAACCTTGGTTGGTGATCAAATCTTGATCGAGTTTTTCTAAACTTTTATTTATAACTTGTCTTAATCTGCCTAATAACTAATACAAAGCATTCTATTTATAGTAGATAATTACGTATCTAACTAGAATAAGACAACTAATTTAACCACACTCCTACATCTGTCAACTACTAAACTTCTAATAGCATAACTCAAAGAGTCCTAATTGAGCTAGTCTTGCGCATCCAAAATCGTATCATTCACTCCCTCTTCGAAAGGAATTGTCCTCAATTCTTGAAGTGTTTCAAGTCCACCCGGATCAAATATAAATCTTACAAGCCTAGATGCAATTGACTATCAGCAACAATGATGAATTTGTACACATTGTCGAATCATCTTTTTAATTCATCATCTTTGATGCAAACTTCAGGCTCATTCATCTTGTTTAATTTCAAACCTTTCTTGTGCAATATAAGTTCGTGCCTTCCACCCCACCACCTTCCTTGCACGAGAATAACTTCATCATTAACCTCATCAGTTTCCTCATCATTATAATCATAAAAAATAGGAGGCAATTTCGGATCAAACCTAACCTTCTCCTCATAGAAGCTTTCAAACGAGAACACCGCCGACATATTTTTTTTTGGATGAACAGTACACGTGAATAGTAATTTTTTTTTTACTGTCACGCCTCGAATACCAAGTTACTAGAACTGCTTCTGAGATGAGTAATCAAAACCGATTAACCCTCGAACTACCTGCTCAAGTTTAACCCTTGAACTCCAATCGCAATCAGAAATTCAACTAACAACTTGGTTTGACACGCCTAGGACCGTCTATATTTAGGGAAATCAAGAGCCGAAGCTCTGATACCATATGATACGAATACGGAAGCGATAATAAACAACAAATGTTGCTGGGGTGAGAGGCGAACTCGGGACCTTGATTCACGAAGGGACGAGGTCGTTCTCGATAGGATATTTGACTGAAAGTCCGCCTAGACTTTGAGTCAATGGGATATTTGGGTCGTAGATCCGCCGAGCCCTCGATCCAATGGGTGTTTAAAATAAAGACACCGATCTTAATTTTAAACGAGATTTAAAAATACCGTTCAAACCTTGGTTGGTGATCAAATCATGATCGAGTTTTTCTAATCTTTTATTTATAACTTGTCTTAATCTGCCTAATAACTAATACAAAACATTCTATTTATAGTAGATAATTACGTATCTAACTAGAATAAGACAACTAATTTAACCAGACTCCTACATCTGTCAACTACTAAACTTCTAATGGCATAACAACTGCCTTATTTTATTATATCCTAGTAATTGTAGATAACTAATCAAAGAGTCCTAATTGAGCTAGTCTTGCGCATCCAAAATCGTATCACCTGAAATGGCATGAAAGCTGAATTAACACATAATCATATAATCATACTGGTAATATACATTGATTTTGAGAGATTCTGGACTTCACGAGATAGCTCTCCACCGCAAAAAGTACCCCCTGTGCCGCTAAGGCACTAACACGAGATACAACGATTGAAACGTAAAATGGTGCATCCCTGGCCCCCTTTATAGTTTCACTATTTTAATTTTATACTCTAATATTCGAATGATAAAGGGACTGAATCATAAAATGGTGCACAAAATGAGACGGAGGATCGTCCAAGTTGGACATTTCGAAATCTTAAACAAACACAATACACGAATTGGAGCATCCCTCTTTACTAGCGAAACTCCAAAATTTCCCGCCTAAACATATTTCCTAAAATAAAGTTTAGTTATTTTTAGCATATTCTATAACTATGGTGGCTATAATACACATAATCTTTCAGATTTATATATTTATGTCATTTAGTATTTTACATTCTACACAAAATTATATCCAATCTTTTTATGATATAAAAAATAATTCTTTTTTTTCGTTTAAAGAATCATACGAAGAAAATTCATTGATTTTCTATGATAAAAAATTGCGGCTAAAAATATATTATCAGTAAAATTTTATAAAATAACACCATTAGTCTCTTGGTAATAGGAAAAAATTTAATTGAAATACCCATTTCATGATTAATACGATTTTGGTTTTGTTTTTTCAAATCAAAATATAACAATGAGAAATGTCAAAAAAATAAAAAATTGTTAATTTAAATTTCATAAATATAATACACTAAACAAAGTAAAACTTTATATATAACATGCATACATTACACGAGAGCTAAACTAGTTAATTAACCAATTAATTAACAAAATACCTAATCATTGAATTCTATTTAGGCTTCTAATAAGTAGTATGCTGTATGCCCACAAACTAAAATCTCAAGAACAATCTCACGCAAAGCACATTAGTTAACCAAATAAATTCTCAAACAATAGAATTATTAATCCATAATATATTGCAGTAATCCCCAAATCAATTAACTTAAGGAGAAACAAAAGCCCAATAATAAATTGGTGAAAGTCTATTAAAAATTTCATAAACAAGTCTCCTAAAGTATGAATTGTGACATTGCAGGCCCTATAAACATTTAAAAAAGGTAAATTTAACAAAAATAATCCAACGTTTGTCAAGTATTCTAAAAATAACTCAACCTTTTGATTTTAACAAGAATAATCTAGCATTAGCTTTTATGTTACAGAAATATCCCAACATCTTATATATTTCCTAAATGATAATTTACTCATCATTAATTTATTAACCATATATTGCAAAAGCAATTATATAAAATTATGAAAGAATAATAATTTGAAAACAATTTTGAGAAAATGGGAAAAAAAAGTTGAAAAATATTTCGATCTTATTCAAAATCCTAAAAGATATAAATGATATGATTTTAAAAATTGTTTGATTCCTCAAATTTGTGGGTTTATTAAAAAAAATATATGTATATCTTTTATAAGTATTTCTACTAATTTAAAATCTATCTTATTTCTTTTCAAAAATTATATATTAATCTTATTAATGAAATTTTCATTGTTCAATTAAGAAAATTTTAATTTTTCCAGTTTTTTGGTTATCAATTTTTTTGTATATACAATCACAAAATAAACTTTAAATATTTACAAAATATCCTTTCTCAATATTTGGTAAAAATTGTGTAGGTGAGTTTTTGTGTGGGATATTTTTGTGACAAAAATGTAAAGGTTGGATTATTATTGTTTAAGTTAGAAGGTTGAGTTATTTTTAGAAGAGTTATCAAATGTCGGGTTATTTTTTGTTAAATTCGCTTTTAAAAAAAGGAAAAAATAAAATAAAAGTGATAAATGAAATAAATGAGAGAGAATTGAAATTACCTTGTTAGGCTCTGTTTGGCAAAACTACCTGAAAAGGTAGCTGAAACCTGAAAAGGTAGCTGAAAACTGAAAAGTTAATTGAAACCTTAAAAGGTAACTGATAAGGTAGCTGAAAATTACGAGCTGATAAGGTAACTGATTATATAAAAATGTGTTTGACAAACTAGCTGAAAATGTAGCTGATTTTGGTAAAATGACGTAATAAGATATGAAAATTATTTAATATTATAAGATAAAGGGGTACAAAATGGAAAATAAGTCATTTCAAGTACCTGATTTCTCAAATGCTACCTGAGGTAGCATTTCATTTCAGGTATCTTATTTGACCAAATAAGCTACTTGCCAAACACTTGCAAAAAAATTAGGTAGCTGAAATTTTGGTCAAATAAGCTACTTTGGTCAAATAAGTTACCTGAAGTGTCGTGCCAAACGGAGCCTTAGGCTCTGTTTGGTAAAATAAATTAAATGGTACCTGAAACCGGAAAAGGTACCTGAAACCTGATAAGGTGACTAAAATTAAAAAGGTACCTGAAAAGCTAGCTAAAAATTGGAAACTGATAAGGTAGCTGATTGATTGTAAAGTGTTTGGTAAAACTAACTGAAAAGGTAACTGATTTTTTGTAAAATGACATAAAAGGACATTAATAATTATAATAAATTAATTTAAATAAAGGGTAAATATGTAAAGTAGAACATTTTCAACTACTGAAACTTTAAAAAGCTACCGGAGTAGCTTTTCATTTCAGGTACCTGAAAAGTCATTTCAGGTACCTGAAATGACTTTACCAAACAGCACTAGGTTAAACAACTACCTGAAATATCAGTTACATCAGGTTGCTTGGTCAAATCAGGTACCTGAAATGCCTTGCCAAACATAGCCTTAGGCTCTGTTTGGAAAACTACTTGAAAAGGTAGTGAAACACGAAAAGGTATTTGAAAAGCGAAAAGTTATCTAAAACACGAAAAGGTAAGCGATAAGGTATTGAAAATTATGGTGATAAGGTAACCGATTATATAAAAATGTGTTTGGCAAACTAGCTGAAAAGGTAGTTGATTTTGGTAAAATGATGTAAAAGGATATGAAAATTATTTAATATTATAAAATAAAAGGGTAAAAAATGGAAAATAAGTCATTTCAGGTACCTGATTTCTCAAATGCTACATGAGGTAGCATTTCATTTCAGGTATCTTATTTGACCAAATAAGCTACTTGCCAAACATTTGCAAAAAAAATCAGGTAGCTGAAATTTTGGTCAAATAAGCTATTTTGGTCAAATAAGCTACCTGAAGTGTCGTGCCAAACAGAGCCTTAGTTTCAGTCTCAGTCTCACTCTCGAATGAATTAATTGAAGAAGATAGAACTATGGAAGGGGTCTAGTTCTAAAGAAAACAAAAGTTGCAAAAAAAATCAGGTAGCTGAAATTTTGGTCAAATAAGCTACTTTGGTCAAATAAGCTACCTGAAGTGTCGTGCCAAACAGAGCCTTAGTTTCAGTCTCAGTCTCACTCTCGAATGAATTAATTGAAGAAGATAGAACTATGGAAGGGGTCTAGTTCTAAAGAAAACAAAAGGTGTTTTTGTCAAATTGACAAATGATCTGGTTGGGTCGGGTTTGAGTTCAGGTCCGCATCAATGTTAAATACTCACTCCCATCCAAATCAAAGGTAACACTTGCTTTATCACACTTGCCGAGACACGTTTTGCAACGTGCATATCTTTAGTTACACGTTATTAAAAATTATAAGAATTTGATTTTCTTATAGCATTCATGATGATAAATCAAACAAGATTTCACATGACTATATTTTATCTTATAAATTAAGAATAATATCAAAAACTGAGTGTAGAGAATCAAATTTTTCATCAAAAGTAATTCTAAGATAGAAAGGTAAACAATTGACCGAGAGTCCGAGACACCCAAAATAAAAACAGTAAACAAATAACCTGGACGGAGGGAGACCCTTAGACACAAAAATGGTAAACAAATTAAGTGAGACTAGTCCCCTTTTTCTATTTTTTGATTTAGTTTCATTATGGTTTTAATCTTGTAGTTGATTCTTGTTTAAGAAATTGTGATATGTAGGTTATAGCTTTTGTTAGAGTAAGCTTTCTTGTATCTTGAGTCTTGACTGACCTTACCTCCCCTTTGGAACTATCGGTGGAGGTTAGACAAGTCAAATGGGTTGGGTTTCGGGGGTTTCGGGTCGGGTCATATGGGTAGGATCAGAATACATGATGCGTGTATTTTATATAAGGCTTTTACCTCATTTTTACATGCATTTCTGTACTATTTATGTAGCATCTAGCTACAAATACCCCCGAATAGTTTACTTTGGTTTGTCTTGTGTAAATTGCAGGTACGGACCAGAAAGAAGATAAACCGAGCCTAAACTTGTATCATTTGCATGCATTTGTGGAGAATAAGGAATTGAAGCTTGGAATCTATCACTTTGAAGACGCGTGAGCTGATTTCGGAAGGTGTCAAGGCGTCTTACGTGCTAATATAGCTCGATCGACCACTTTTCAGTCGATCGAATGCTTTATCCTTTGAAGATTCACTCGATCGAGTTGTTCTGATACTCGATCGAGATGGCTAATATAAGAAGTCCTCGATCGAACCCCAATTCTGTTCGATCGAGAGGAATTGCCAGTTATCTCTTCGATCGAGTGGTTTTATTCCACTCGATCGAGAGGTTTCATCCTGTAATCGTGTTTTTGCCTCATTCCGTGTTGGGGTTTGTAATTAGGATTTAATTAGGTTAAGTAGGACGTGTTGTTACTACTTCTTGATCATTATTTAGACTACGATACTCTATCTTCCTCTCTTCCTCTCTACACTCTCTTACTCTAGACTATTGCTCGGATTTGAATCTTGTAATCGGTATCACTAATCTCTTTTATTTCTTAATCCTAATTCCTTTATTGTTCTTTATTTCTTCTCTTTCTTTATTTACTATTGCTTTATTTCAATCTCTTCGTTGCATTATTACGATGTTTAATTTCTCTTGTTTATGTATGATTGTTGTTAATTCGGTAATAATGCATAACTAATTTCTCTTGCTAAGACTTAGGGAATCCATGATTATGAAAGAATTGTAAATCGAATTATTAGGTTTAATGCTTGTGTAGTTTATGTTGTTAATCGCTACATTTAATTGTTTAAGTCTAATTGAGTCGACGCAATTAGTCATCAAATCGCTGTAAACCTTGACCTAGATCGGAAGATTAGAAAGGGTGAGACTTGTAGCGAACATTAGGGTACGTAGTGAGGGCAGAAGCTAAGCTATTTATGCTTTAGGGCGAATTGAGACCGGAAGGAGATATTCACTACCCCATAGACCGTATTTGCATTGACCTGAGACCTAGATTGCTTGACTGAATAATCATGGTGAACCGACTGTCTTAGCTATTCTCTCTCTATTTGCTTAATCTTTATTCCTTTGTCTTACCTCTCTTTCTTAATCTCATTAGATTAGAACAAACAATTCAAACCCCCAGAAATTGGTTACCTTGACGGACTTAGTTAAAGTTGACATTTTCCCATCTCCCTGTGGAGATCGACCCTACTTACTGCTAGCTTCTGTTAGTGTATGTAGGTTTTATTTTTGGTACCTGACGACGGTATCAAATTTTGGCGCCGTTGCCGGGGAGGTGGCGTAACTTTGTTGCTTTATTTAAGTTTGTCTCTCGTCTCAAGGAATTTATTCCTTGAGACTGATCTCATATTTTTGCAAGTTTTTGATTAGTTTTGCAGGATATCTGTTCTAGAAGAGAACATTGTCATACCTGCTTCACTGTAAATTCTATCTGCTAGGATGCCGAACATAGCCAGTCATTCAGAGCCGACGGTGGACTCCCTTCCTAAAGGTTTCCTACTACCTACTGCTGACTCGGGAACCTTTGGAATCCACCCATCTTACATACAACTGGTCGAGAGAAATCTCTTTAGGGGGGTACCTGGAGAAGATCCGTGCAAGCATATAGAATTATTTACAGAATACTGTTCCACCATTCCTCTTGCTGTTAGGGTGACTCAAGACAGAGTGAAGGGAGTCCTTTTCCTCTTCTCTTTGACTGATGATGCCCGGGAATGGTTGAGAGATTTAGATAGGGAAGCTTCCGGTGTGACCGACTGGAATTCCCTTGCCTTGGCCTTTTACAGGCGATATTTTCCACCACAGCGCACTAATGCGTTGAGAGCTCAAATTACTGCATTTGAGCAACTACCTACTGAAGACTTGAATGGGGCTTGGACTAGGTTCAAGAAGCTCGTCCGTTATGTGCCTCATCATAGTTTCAAGCGCTGGTTCTTATGTACCCAATTCTACAATGGGTTGTATCCGGGCAAGAGGGCTATTCTTGATAATGCAGCCAAAGGGAGATTTCAGAAGAATGTAGAGGATAGTCAAGGGTGGCATCTTATTAAGGAGATGGCCATCCATGTTGCCGAGTATGGAAATCCCCGAGGAGGTAGGAATGTAAACGAATTGGTAGTAGCTGGAGTGGAGAGTCCTAGCAGAAGTCTAGGTAGTCCGGAGATTATAGAGATTGTGGGTGAGCATGCACAAGTTTGTGCAATTACTGAGCACGAAATAATATGTGGTAGATGCGGTATGGAGGGGTATGACCCCATTGGTTGTATGGAAAATGTAGAGCGTGTCCTTGCTTATCAAAAATTCAAGCAAGGAGTTCCTTTCTCCAAATTATATGAAGACTTGACTTCAACGAGTGCTTCTGCTCCTTCTACACCAACGCCGCAACCGGATTCCCCCTCTGTCAATGGGGAGTTAGCCGAATTAAAATCCTTGGTATTGAACTTAACGCAACAGCTTGGAGAGCAATGCAACAAGGACAATACCGCTATTGTGGAGCTGAGAGAGCAAGTTGCGCAACTAACACTCGCGCAAAACCAAGCACACCGACCACCCTCGTGCGACCCAATCAATGCCATAAATCTCCAAAGCGGTCTCACTTATGATGGACCGGAAATGCCGGAAGACGGGGTCGTGACAGCTGATGATACCCCGGATGATGAGTTGGAGGAGCTAATAGACGATATCCCTGCTGAATATCATCCTGCAGCTCGATCGAGTGGAAATATAGCTTGATCGAGTTATTTAGCTTCTCCCATTACTCGATCGAGTACAATACCTGCTCGATCGAGAAGTGCCCAATTTGAAGACTTCGATCGAGGAATTAATTCCTCTCGATCGAGTGATTTGGCAGACAAGGTTGTTCGATCGAGTGATTCTGGGACTCGATCGACATAAGCTGAAATTGAGGATCTTGATCGAGAGGTCCATACTCCTCGACCAAGTAACTTTCCTGAAAAAACCATTCGATCGAGTGACAAATGTGCTCGATCGAGTGCCAATACCAGCGAAGCTTCAATTTTAGCATCTAATTCCGCTACCGTGTTATCTTCCCCTGCTGTGAAGGCGTCACGTGCTGATAAAGGTAAAGAGAAAGTCGCGGGTCCACTCATTGCTACCAGAGTGCCCTATCCAGGACGTCTGAAGGACGCCAAGGTTGAGCGACAGTACGGTAAGTTTGTGGACGTTGTCAAGAACCTCCTGGTAACTGTCCCTTTTACCGAACTTATTACCCAGGTACCTACTTACGCTAAATTTATGAAAGATATTGTGACGCGCAAGAGAGAGCTAAGTGAATTTGAGACTGTTGCTTTTATGGAAGAGTCTAGTAATTTACTTTTAAATAAGGCTCCACCTAAAATGAAAGACCCGGGTAGTTTCTCTATTACCTGTATTATAGGCAATGAAGTAATAGATAAGGCTCTTTGTGATTTAGGAGCCAGCGTCAGTGTCATGCCTCTGTCTGTCTGCAAGAAATTGAAAACGGGTCACCTTAAAATGACTAATATTACATTACAGATGGCTGATAGATCTGAATGACGACCCTTGGGTATCTTAGAGGATGTGCCTGTGAAAATAGGCAAGTTCTTTATACCCGTAGTCTTTATTGTTGTAGACATAGTTGAGGATACCCGGACCCCAATTATACTTAGAAGACCATTCTTATGTACAGCTGGGCCCATCATTGACGTCAAACAAGGGCGTTTGACTCTTGCAGTAGGGGACGACACGATTACTTTCAGTTTTCCTAGTACTTTGGCTCGGCCAATGATAGAGGATACATGTTATTTTGTAGATATTGTTGATGAGTCTGTCTATGATTTATGGTCGGGTTCTTTTATAAAGGATCCACTAGAAGCTCTAATGCTTTTGGATGAGTGTGCAGATAACCCAGATAACAATGACGCTATGTTAGATTTGCTTGAACCCGCTTTAGATGAGCGTGAACTCACCGACGCTGAGGGAGAAAAAGTGGAACATATGATCAGTACTCTTTGCTCCATAGAGGTAAAGGTACCTGAGTGTAAGCCTCTTCCCTCTCATCTAAAATATGCTTTCTTAGATGATACAGAGCAGTATCCAGTCATTATTAGTGCTAAACTTGATGATGATCAGCTGGCTGCTTTGTTAGCTGTGCTTAAGAAAAATAGGAAAGCTATGGGTTATTATTTAGATGATATCAAGGGGATTAGTCCCGATATTTGTATGCACAGGATTGAGCTGGAGGAAGATCACAAGCCTTGCAGACAGGGTCAGCGCCGACTGAACCAAAAGATGCAGGACGTTGTGATGGCTGAGGTAATGAAGCTGCTCGACGCAGGTATTATTTATTGTGTTGGTCATTCTAAGTGGGTGAGTCCGGTTCAGGTAGTTCCTAAGAAAGGAGGGACTACTGTGGTCACGACTGACAAAAACGAGTTAATACCTATTAGAGTAGTCACTGGCTGGCGGATGTGTATAGACTACAGACAGCTGAATGCCGCCACCAAGAAACATCACTTTCCCCTTCCTTTAACTGATCATATGGTAGTAAGGTTAGTTTCTCATAAGTTTTTCTGTTATCTGGACGGATATTCAGGGTTCTTTCAGATCTCTATTCATCCGGACGATCAGGCTAAGACTACTTTTACTTTCCTCAGGGCGTGTTTGCTTATCGCAGGATGCCGTTTGGTTTGTGTAATTCCCCTGCTACCTTTCAAAGGTGCATGATGGGGATATTTTCAGAGTACATTGAGTCTATTGTTGATAAGTCCAATTTATATATATTCTATCCCCATATTTTAGCTTTAATTTACATGTCATTTTGCACTAATCTTAGTGATATTGAGCTAATATTTGCTTTCTAGTTCTATTTGTATGTTTTGTCATGTTTTGTAGGTATAAGAGCTTTTAGGAGCTTAATCCTACACATTTGCAAGTATACTAGAAGCTTGGCTAACAAAGGAGCAAGATTGGACTAGGTGTTGGAAGTGTGTGGACTTGCATGAGCAAATGTGGTGGATTAATTTGAGAAATGCACAACACAAGTCAAGAAATGAACCCAAGTATAAAATCAAGTGTTAAAGCCCAAGTAGAAGAAGATGGGAGAATGCCTTGAATGCTCATCTTAAGATGCTCTTTGGATGCTAATTGTGCAATTAAGAAGGTGTTGATGGCCAACATGGGATTCTCTAGGAAATTACTCAAGTAATTAAGAGAGAATATTTGGGGTTGACCCCTTGTATTTGCTCTACAAAGTTCACCCTTTATTTCCTATATAAAGGGTGTAGACTTCAACACTACACACCATCTTTCTACATATTTTTCCATCTAAATTCTCTCTAAATTTTAGTAGTTAGTTTAGGTTAGCTTAGTTTAGTTTAGTTTGTTTACATTTCATTTTAGCAATTACATTACAATTCCATTTCAAGTTTGATTCCAAGTTATATTTCAAG
Source organism: Silene latifolia (assembly GCF_048544455.1). NCBI lineage: Eukaryota > Viridiplantae > Streptophyta > Magnoliopsida > Caryophyllales > Caryophyllaceae > Silene > Silene latifolia. The sequence goes on from NW_027413701.1 coordinate 2,927,199, forward strand.
TTTGTTCTAGTTTCATTGTTCTTCTATTTCTATTTCCATTCCCATTTCAAGGTAATTCTATTTACATTTTCATTATGTTTATCATTTTAATTATCATTAGTGTAGTTTAAATTTCCACCATGTTAGAGTAGTTGCATTTGTCTAAGGAGTAAGGGAAACCATGCATGACTAAGTAAATTGTAAATGTTAACATGAGGCTAAGTTAAATTGATAAATTGTTTCTATCACATGTTTGCATCGTCACGTTTAATCTATGTTTAAAGGCCTTATTCATTGATTAAGTTTGTTCATTCATTCTAAAAGTCGAGATGCACGGAATTGAATTAGACAAAGCATGTGTAGTAGGACGACCTAGTCATGGACGAGAGTTTCTCTAGGACCCGGTCTATGGTTGACACTAATATCGTAAGGTGGGTGTCTTTAAGCCTAAACATTTATCGTAAAATCAACTTTGTAACTTGACATGAGCATTTACATAATTAGCATGTGTGACCCGACCTCCCTAGACATTTTCTTTATTATTGTTTTATCATCACATCAAACCAAGCCAATCAATCAACCATTAACCTACTGAGATAAAAGTTCAATCCATATCAACTAATTAACAACTCCCGTCTCTCTGTGGTTCGACCCCTACGTACTACATTCATTTGTTTTGCTAGGGTATAAATATTATCTTTGTATAGGTGTGCGATAGCCTATCAAATTTTGGCGCCGTTGCCGGGGAGACGGTTTTGTTTGTTATATAGTTGTTGAGTTTTATCTTATTTTATTTTGTCTCGAGGAATACTTGTTCCTGGGATCATATCACGGTTTTCTTGTAGTTTTAGTGCCTATTTTTGTAGGTGATAAAGCTATTGGCTATTCATAATGAATTACGAATTCGTCCCACAACTCCAAGATGAGCCTTTTCATGACTATCTTGCCCGATTCTACCATTTTTGCGATAGTCTCCTCTCTTTTGGACATGTCCTTGATGGGGATTACATGGTTCAATTCGCGCTTAATGGCATAAATTTTGAGACCCGGGAAATAGCTCTAAACTTGAGTAATGGGAGTGTCTACTACATGATGGGGCTAGAACTTTGGGATTTCTTTGATTTCATGGCTAGCCAAAGTCAATTGCGGGAGGTAACTCGTCAAGAAGAATTAAGGCGTGCAATGCTTCTTCAAGATCATTTGGAGCAACAAGCGTCCGAGGCTCGTATCATAAAAATGCTCGAAGACATGCTCACAGAAATGCGAGAAGGAAATGAGCGATTTATCAAAGCTTCTAATCTTCCACCTTCCCAATGTGAGTCTTTTGCAACTAATAATTTAGAATTATTGGAAGATGATGATGATGGTCCTAATTTTTCTTTTAAAATTCCCCATAACATCACTCCGATTGACCATGTAGAGACTCATGACATTGACCTTGTAGTAGATGACACCTATGTCGTGGACGATGTTGGGCCCGTTTTTAATGAAAAGGACGAGGTTTTACCCAAGACCTTAGAACCCTTTACAAATCCTTCCATAGAGGATATAGTGGACCCATTAGAAGTAGATGGTGGACTATGTGACATAGAGGTTAATAGGGATGAAACCCCCAATTCCCCAAAGTCCTACCATTTAGAGTTTTCATACCACCTAATTGAGACCGTTTATGATGATATGTTGTGTACTAACAATTTGTTTCATGGTCTTAAGCATGATGCTCCATCTCTTACTGACGAGTGGAGTAGTACGGTGGTTCTCTATGAAATCTCACATAAGCATTTTGATAAGATATCCTATCTCTTACCTTTGATTTATCATGTTTTTATCTTATCAATTGCTTACATATGCTTGTGTATTGCTCATGTGCAGGAATATGATCAACTTCTAAGGGCGTTGACTTGCTTTTTAAAAGACGATGGAGGATCCATTAGACAAAAAAATAGTTTGTTTTGTTTTATTTCAATTTTTACGCAATTTCATGTTTTATTAGAATTAGGAATAAATTTTAGACTAGTTTGCTATTTTGAGTTGTGATTTGTAGGTGTTTGAAGAGGAGAAGAGGCGTTTTGAAGGATAACATACTACCCCATGTTGTAACCCCGTTCGGGGTCGTAACATTTCCGTTTTTCACAAAAAAAAAAAAAAAAAAAAATTTTTTAAAAAAAAAGGTCAACGGTCAACCCCGATCGGGGTCGTGACTTTCTTCCTTTTTGCGCGTTTTAATAAAATACGGGATATGCTAAATCTTTTCCATATGCTTCAAAAGCAAAGGACGGTACTCCTTCTCTATATTTTTCTTCATTTCTCAGTCAAATCACACCCGAAAACCTCTATTAGCATCAAGGACCTCGTCCCCACCGGATTTTGACCCATTTTTGTTGATGAGATGCTAAGTGGAGGAATCCCCCAATGTTTATGCTAGCTTGGGGGAGGCTCGCTAGTCTAGTAAGTTTTCTTTACTTTGCATTTTAGTTTATATCTTGCAACCCATTAAATATGACCTCTTGTCCTTCTTGTTTATGTGCTTTGAGCCATTTTTATGGTTTCGTTGGGTAATTTAATTGTTGGCACACTGAGGACAATGTTGTGTTTAGCTTGGGGGAAGATTGCATTCGCATATTAGTTAGTTTGCATTTAGTTAGTATCGATTTAGTGAAAATTTTTGAAAAATTTGTGTGAATATTTGCTTCTAATTCTTTGCCTGTCCTACTTATGCCCTCTTGTTTATCCCATTTTTGGCTTGATAACTCTTGATTCGCTACTTTTGACGGGATATAGCATGCATGGGGATGTCTTGACATAGTAGGTGGAAGATGGATTTTTGACCAAGTAAACTTGATCTTGACTTTTGGCAAGCCACAAAATGGTAAGGTAGAGCCTTCTTTAGACCAATGCATCCATATCCGGTCTCTCTTAGGTGAGTGTAGGTCTCCTTATGTTGTGTGTTACATCAAAACGCACAAGTATGGTCTTTATTTCATCTCTTATTAAGCATGCATTCATTTGTTAAAGCATTTTGGAGCCATTCACATGATAAATTTAGCCTTTTTGACCCCTTCACAAAATTTATCCCTAGCTACATCATTGAAATTGCCTACCCTTGTTGAGCTAGTAGCTTTGTTTGTCCTTGTTTGGGTGCTCAATTGGGATTTGTTTCAAAGTTTGGACAATCATGCGAGCTTGGTCTTAATGCTCAAGAAAAAAAAGAAGAAAAAGTGATGATGAATTGAAATGAAAAAAATCAAGAAAGAAAAAAAAAGTTGAGAAAAAGAAATGAAAAAAAGCATGAAAGAAAATGAAAAAAGAAGTATGAATTGAAAAAAGAAAAAAGAGAAGAAGAAGTTGATGTGAGAAATTCTCAACATTATTCATATATTTTGGAGAGTTTACTTATGATTAAATTGCAAATTGGGTTGTAATTAGGATTGAGCACCTTCACATTTTGGTAGTTGCTAGCTTGACTTAGCTCCACATTACCATAACTCATTTGTTCCCCTTTCTTGCCCATGTTTATTTATCTTCTTCTTACCCTTGGCTTCTTTACATGCTTGCATTTGATTGTTTTGTCTTAGAGTTTTGAATTGATTACCATATTAGATTGCGGGCACACTCTCATGAGTCGAGGATTGTTGAGCGATTAATCGCAAAATGTCCTTTTACATAAAATTGAGTTATGAGTGGATCGTGAGAGTCCGAAAGTCAAAAGATCATGCAAGAGCCGAAAAGTTTACTTGAAGTCGACCACACTACGCCGTCGTGTAAATCTCAACCATGATGTTGCTTATCCTTATGCCCATGTTGTTTAGGGATTTGAATCATTTTGCTTGTTAGCTATTTTGGGATTTGCAATGTTGGGATGATTTCTTGCTTGAGGACAAGCAAGGGTTTAGCTTGGGGGAGTTTGATAAGTCCAATTTATATATATTCTATCCCCATATTTTAGCTTTAATTTACATGTCATTTTGCACTAATCTTAGTGATATTGAGCTAATATTTGCTTTCTAGTTCTATTTGTATGTTTTGTCATGTTTTGTAGGTATAAGAGCTTTTAGGAGCTTAATCCTACACATTTGCAAGTATACTAGAAGCTTGGCTAACAAAGGAGCAAGATTGGACTAGGTGTTGGAAGTGTGTGGACTTGCATGAGCAAATGTGGTGGATTAATTTGAGAAATGCACAACACAAGTCAAGAAATGAACCCAAGTATAAAATCAAGTGTTAAAGCCCAAGTAGAAGAAGATGGGAGAATGCCTTGGATGCTCATCTTAAGATGCTCTTTGGATGCTAATTGTGCAATTAAGAAGGTGTTGATGGCCAACATGGGATTCTCTAGGAAATTACTCAAGTAATTAAGAGAGAATATTTGGGGTTGACCCCTTGTATTTGCTCTACAAAGTTCACCCTTTATTTCCTATATAAAGGGTGTAGACTTCAACACTACACACCATCTTTCTACATATTTTTCCATCTAAATTCTCTCTAAATTTTAGTAGTTAGTTTAGGTTAGCTTAGTTTAGTTTAGTTTGTTTACATTTCATTTTAGCAATTACATTACAATTCCATTTCAAGTTTGATTCCAAGTTATATTTCAAGTTTGTTCTAGTTTCATTGTTCTTCTATTTCTATTTCCATTCCCATTTCAAGGTAATTCTATTTACATTTTCATTATGTTTATCATTTTAATTATCATTAGTGTAGTTTACATTTCCACCTTGTTAGAGTAGTTGCATTTGTCTAAGGAGTAAGGGAAACCATGCATGACTAAGTAAATTGTAAATGTTAAAATGAGGCTAAGTTAAATTGATAAATTGTTTCTATCACATGTTTGCATCGTCACATTTAATCTATGTTTAAAGGCCTTATTCATTGATTAAGTTTGTTCATTCATTCTAAAAGTCGAGAGACGCGGAATTGAATTAGACAAAGCATGTGTAGTAGGACGACCTAGTCATGGACGAGAGTTTCTCTAGGACCCGGTCTATGGTTGACACTAATATCGTAAGGTGGGTGTCTTTAAGCCTAAACATTTATCGTAAAATCAACTTTGTAACTTGACATGAGCATTTACATAATTAGCATGTGTGACCCGACCTCCCTAGACATTTTCTTTATTATTGTTTTATCATCACATCAAACCAAGCCAATCAATCAACCATTAACCTACCGAGATAAAAGTTCAATCCATATCAACTAATTAACAACTCCCGTCTCTCTGTGGTTCGACCCCTACGTACTACATTCATTTGTTTTGCTAGGGTATAAATATTATCTTTGTATAGGTGTGCGATAGCCTATCAAATTTTGGCGCCGTTGCCGGGGAGACGGTTTTGTTTGTTATATAGTTGTTGAGTTTTATCTTATTTTATTTTGTCTCGAGGAATACTTGTTACTTGGGATCATATCACGGTTTTCTTGTAGTTTTAGTGCCTATTTTTGTAGGTGATAAAGCTATTGGCTATTCATAATGAATTACGAATTCGTCCCACAACTCCAAGATGAGCCTTTTCATGACTATCTTGCCCGATTCTACCATTTTTGCGATAGTCTCCTCTCTTTTGGACATGTCCTTGATGGGAATTACATGGTTCAATTCGCGCTTAATGGCATGAATTTTGAGACCCGGGAAATAGCTCTAAACTTGAGTAATGGGAGTGTCTACTACATGATGGGGCTAGAACTTTGGGATTTCTTTGATTTCATGGCTAGCCAAAGTCAATTGCGGGAGGTAACTCGTCAAGAAGAATTAAGGCGTGCAATGCTTCTTCAAGATCATTTGGAGCAACAAGCGTCCGAGGCTCGTATCATAAAAATGCTCGAAGACATGCTCGCAGAAATGCGAGAAGGAAATGAGCGATTTATCAAAGCTTCTAATCTTCCACCTTCCCAATGTGAGTCTTTTGCAACTAATAATTTAGAATTATTGGAAGATGATGATGATGGTCCTAATTTTTCTTTTAAAATTCCCCATAACATCACTCCGATTGACCATGTAGAGACTCATGACATTGACCTTGTAGTAGATGACACCTATGTCGTGGACGATGTTGGGCCCGTTTTTAATGAAAAGGACGAGGTTTTACCCAAGACCTTAGAACCCTTTACAAATCCTTCCATAGAGGATATAGTGGACCCATTAGAAGTAGATGGTGGACTATGTGACATAGAGGTTAATAGGGATGAAACCCCCAATTCCCCAAAGTCCTACCATTTAGAGTTTTCATACCACCTAATTGAGACCGTTTATGATGATATGTTGTGTACTAACAATTTGTTTCATGGTCTTAAGCATGATGCTCCATCTCTTACTGACGAGTGGAGTAGTACAGTGGTTCTCTATGAAATCTCACATAAGCATTTTGATAAGATATCCTATCTCTTACCTTTGATAAGTAAATTGTAAATGTTAAAATGAGGCTAAGTTAAATTGATAAATTGTTTCTATCACATGTTTGCATCGTCACGTTTAATCTATGTTTAAAGGCCTTATTCATTGATTAAGTTTGTTCATTCATTCTAAAAGTCGAGAGGCACGGAATTGAATTAGACAAAGCATGTGTAGTAGGACGACCTAGTCATGGACGAGAGTTTCTCTAGGACCTGGTCTATGGTTGACACTAATATCGTAAGGTGGGTGTCTTTAAGCCTAAACATTTATCGTAAAATCAACTTTGTAACTTGACATGAGCATTTACATAATTAGCATGTGTGACCCGACCTCCCTAGACATTTTCTTTATTATTGTTTTATCATCACATCAAACCAAGCCAATCAAACAACCATTAACCTACCGAGATAAAAGTTCAATCCATATAAACTAATTAACAACTCCCGTCTCTCTGTGGTTCGACCCCTACGTACTACATTAATTTGTTTTGCTAGGGTATAAATATTATCTTTGTATAGGTGTGCGATAGCCTATCAATTGTGGAAGTCTTTATAGACGATTTCAGTGTCTATGGAAGTGATTTTTCTAACTGCTTATCTAACCTTGATAAAGTGTTGCAGCGCTGCATTGAGGTTAATCTTGTGCTTAACTGGGAGAAGTGTCATTTCATGGTCAACGAGGGAGTTGTCTTAGGGCACTTAGTTTCTGACAGGGGTATAGAAGTTGACAAAACAAAAGTGGAAGTGATTCAGCAATTACCTCCTCCTGTTAATGTTAAAGGAGTGAGGAACTTCCTTGGTCATGCTGGCTTTTATCGCCGGTTTATTAAGGATTTTTCAAAAATTGCTAAACCACTTACATAGCTGCTGCTTAAGGACGCCCCTTTTGTATTTACTGATGAGTGTCTTTCTGCTTTTAACAGGTTAAAGTAGGCCTTGGTATCTGCGCCGATTATACAGCCTCCCGACTGGGATTTGGCGTTCGAAATTTTGTGTGATGCTAGTGACTATGCACTAGGAGCAGTGCTAGGCCAAAGGAAAGACAAAGCTTTGAATATAATTTACTATGCGAGCCGAACTCTGGATGAGGCTCAAGAGAAGTACACCACTACTGAGAAAGAGCTGCTAGCTGTGGTTTATGCTTTAGAAAAATTTCGTTCTTATTTGATAGGGTCAGAAGTTACTGTTTTTACTGACCATGCAGCGCTGAGACACCTTCTTGCTAAGAAGGAGGCTAAACCACGGCTATTGAGATGGATACTCCTTTTTCAGGAATTTAATTTGCAGATAAAAGATAAGAAATGTGTTGAAAACGTTGTAGCTGATCACCTATCAAGACTGTCACAGCAAGAGGGAGAAGATTGTTTACCTATTGATGATTCTTTTCTTGATGATTCTTTATTTGCTGTTTTATCTTCTATTGTTAACCAAGATCCTTGGTATGCAGATCTAGCTAATTACGTTGTCAGTGGCACGCTGCCGCCTGACCTTTCTCATTAGCAGAGGAAGCGTTTTCTGTATAACGCTAAGCAGTACTTCTGGGATGATCCTTATTTGTTTAAGGAATGTGCAGACGGTCTCTACAGACGGTGTATTCCGCAGTGGGAGACCAAAGTGATTTTGGAAGGCTGTCACTCATCTTCTTATGGTGGTCACCATGGTCCATCGCGCACCGTGGCTAAGGTACTTGATCTGGGGTTTTTTGGCGTACTTTGTTTCTTGTCGATGCTAAGGCTTTTGTTTCAGCCTATGATGCTTGCTGACGATCAGGGAATATTTCCAAGAGACACGAGATGCCACAAAATGGTATCTTAGAGGTTAAGGTTTTCGATGTCTGGGGAATCGATTTCCAAGGACCGTTCCCATCTAGTAAAGGTAACAGGTATATTTTAGTAGCTGTTGACTATGTGTCTAAGTGGGTGGAGGCAATTGCTTCACCCTATTGTGATGCCAAGACCGTGATTAAAATGTTTAAAAACATTATATTTCCTCGATTTAGTGTCCTTAGGGTCGTCATTAGTGATGGGGGAATGCACTTTAAAGAAAAGAAACTAACTTCCATTCTGTCTAAAGTTGGTGTTCAACACCGGCGTGGTTTGGGGTATCATCCCCAAACTAATGGTCAGGTCGAGGTCTCTAATCGCGAGATTAAAGAGATCTTATCTAAAGTGGTTTCTAAATCACGGAAGGACCGGAGTCTTAAACTGGAGGACACATTATGGGCTTATAGGACTACCTTTAAGACGCCGATTGGTGCATCACCTTATCGGTTAGTTTATGAAGTCATGTCATTTAGCTGTTGAGCTGGAATGTAAAGCTTGGTGGGCAATTCGTGAACTTAACTTTGATCCTAAGTTGTGTGGTCAGAACCGTCTATTGCAGCTAGATGAACTGGAGGAGTTTAGGCTCAACGCCTATGATAGCTCACGCATCTACAAGGAGAAGACGAAGAGATGGCATGACAAAAGGATCTTACCTCGTGAATTTCATGTCGGGCAGAAGGTGTTGCTGTTTAACGCCCGACTGCGATTATTTCCTAGCAAGCTGAAGTCCAGGTGGAGTGGCCCTTATACAGTGACAACTGTCACTAAATTTGGGTCTGTTGAACTAGAAGGTTCCGAGGGAAATAGGTTCAAGATGAATGGGCAACATGTGAAGCACTATCACGAAGCAAATAATGCAGACAACCGAGTTGAAGTCTTGTACTTCGATGAGCTTGATGCGCCAGTAAATTGAAGCCAGAAAGGTCGTGCGAGACCTCTTAAACCTGCGATTTCCGGGAGGCAACCCGGACTATTTTATTGTACTTTGGTTAAACTTATTTTCTTTCTTTTAGCTTTGTGTTGAATTTCGATCGCTAAACTATGCGTCTCTCGTATTTCCTATACTTCTTATATGCGTTTTGCAGGTGAGGTAGCTCGATCGAGTGGTTTTTTTGCTCGATCGAGTACTTTTGCTAAGAATTTCACTCGATCGAGCATCTACTGTCCTCGATCGAAATGCTGCAAATCCCATTCTCTCGATCGAGTAACATATCCTCTCGATCGAGTTCTTTTGACACCCAATCCTCTTGATCGAACCATTATGCTACGTTCGATCGAGCAGAATCATGGTCCACTGCTGTTTTTCGACCTTTGAGCTACTGTGTGCTTACCCATGACCTCCCATGTTCGTGGTCGGTTAGGGGAGGTCCCTCCTTACGACGTCTTGTAAGTTTTCCGACTCCCGCTATCATTTTCTCCTTACTTTGCATTTCTTCCTCCATTTTTGGTACAATGAGGGCATTGTACGGTTTGGTTTGGGGAGGTATGCATCCATATCTGTGTCTGCATGTTTTCTTGCATTTTCGTTTGCACGTTTATTCATTTTCGCATGCATCGTTGTGTTTAATTCAAAAAATCACATAAAATTCAAAAAATTTCACGTTTATTTTGAGTCGGAACGTTTGAACTTTGACGCTACATTAAGTCTTTATCCTTGCCCTGCATACTCTTAACATTTTGTTGGCATGGTAATGTGCATATTCTACGAGTTTTTGTTTCTCTCTTATCTGAACGGATAGACTTGACTCACGTATTGGCAAGCTACATTACATTATGAGGTTAGAGCTTTATAAACTGGTGACATCCATGACCGGTTTCTTGTAGGATGTGAGTAGTACTCTCTATAAGGCATGTAACATCAATTTGCATAAGCATGATTCTAGTCTTCTTAATACCTGTATGCATTCAGTATGTGGATGGTGACGCATGTTAGGAGAGGCAGTTCCCTTTATTTCATTCTACCTATGGACCTCACATAGCCAAATTGCCTTCTTTGTCCTGTTTAACTACAATCTATAATTATGCCAACCCTAGCCGAGCTAGTAATCAGTAGTTATTGGGAATGTTTCATTGCTGTTTGGTTATATATCTAATTTGAAGAAGTCGGTAGAAGAGTTGAAGGGAATGAAAAAAAAATTGTGAAAAGTGTGTGAAGAAAAGAAAAAAAAAACAATAGAAAAAGAATTGAAAAAGAAATATGAAAAAGAAAGGAAAAATCATATGCGGAAAAATAAAAAGTTGTATAGATGATTTTTATTCCCATGTCTTATTTGTATCTTATGGGGAGTTGATAAGTTTATGGTGTATAGTGAGTTGAGTGCATCCAATTTGCACTGCTTTGTATTGATATATATTGAGTATGAAGTTGGGATGTAGTTTCAAAATTTGGATCCATTGTTGCTAGCCTGGCTATTAACTCCACATTTCAAAATTAATTTTAGCCCCTTTCTACCCATTACCTCACTTACCCCAATGTAAGTCCTCGGCATGTGTCTTGGTTATCAGTTGGTGGGAATGCATATGTACGGTCGTAGAGATTTTATTCATGTTAAATTGCATGCAAGCTCTTATAGGTTAAGTTAAGTGAGTGTCTTTACTTCTTTCTATCTTTCACTTATATACTCACCCTGTGCTTAATTTGAGTGATGAGCGACCCGTGAGAGTCCAATATCTATGAGTCTTCCAAGGTCGACAGTTCAGTAAGTTTGAGACATTGATTTAATTCGTTTGCACTTATCACTTGCCACCTTGTTAGTTGTCGCATTAAACTGGTTTGGGTGGACTATTTGTAGCTGATGAGTTGGTCCTGTTCCACTATCTGTTCTTAGTTGCATTCATAGTTTGCTTGGGGACAAGCAAATGTTTGGTTTTGGGAGATTTGATGTGTTTATTTTATATAAGGTTTTTACATCATTTTTACACGCATTTCTGTACTATTTATGTAGCATCTAGCTACAAATACCCCCGAATAGTCTACTTTGGTTTGTCTTGTGTAAATTGCAGGTACGGACCAGAAAGAAGATAAACCGAGCCTAAACTTGTATCATTTGCATGCATTTGTGGAGAATAAGGAATTGGAGCTTGGAATCTATCACTTTGAAGACGCGTGAGCTGATTTGGAAGGAGTCAAGGCGTCTTTCGTGCTAATATAGCTCGATCGACCACTTTTCAGTCGATCGAATGCTGTATCCTTTGAAGATTCACTCGATCGAGTTGTTCTGATACTGTAATACCCCGTATTTTATATAATCAATTAAATGGATATCATTATATATTAATTATTATACATTTTATATTACTAATTATATCGGGTTAATTGTTGAGTCGATAATTACGTTAAGCTATCGCAAGTTAATTGAGACGGGTTTATAAGAATTCGAAATGTGAGTTAACCCATTTGCCCTCGACCCATTTAAATTGGCCCAATAACATGTTCAGCCCAATTAACCCTAAACCCTAACCCTAATTATAACCTAAACACTACCAAACCCTCCCTCAACCCGCCTCCCTCACGCCTCCCTCTTTCAGCAGCCCAAAACTTCAACCCTCACGCTTAGAGAGAGAGAGAGAGAGAGAGAGAGAGAGAGAGAGAGAGAGAGAGAGAGAGAGAGAGAGAGAGAGAGTGGTCGTGGGTGTTGGCGGCGCAGCAGGGATGAGCTAGGGACTTTTGTCGACGACCGTGGGTGGCCCTGGTGGCTTTTGTGGTGGCGGAAAAAGGTAAGAGTCAACCCCTTTCCTCTGTTTTCGAATTTCTAGCAGTTTTGTTGGTGGTTGCGTGTCTGATAGAGGCGTTTCTGGTGGTTGTTGACGGGGTATATGGGTAGGGTGGTTAGTGACGAGTGTAGTGGTGGTGGTTATGGTGGTTTTGGGTGGTGATAGTGACGGTAAAAGGCGGCAGCGACAAGGGGGTAGCAAACGGGTCAAGATATGGGTTTTCAGGCGAGTTTAGATGGGTAGGTTTGGGGTGGCGCCACCGTGGACTTGGGGGAGGTCGAAACGGTGGTGCCACTGTGTCTGGGTGCGTGGTTTGGCGGCGAGCATGACGGTGGTGGTTTGGCAGGGGATAGGTGAGAGTGGCGGTGGTTGTAGGTTGAGGAAATGGGGCGTTTGGTGAGGCCTTTGTGGTGAACCGGAGGCCAAAATGACCCTGGTTCGACTCGCCGGCGGCGATCGACCATGCTTTGGTGGTGGTTGTTGGTGGTGGGGTCGAAGTGGGGAGCAGGTCTGGTGGTTGTCGGGGTGGTTCAGGCGCGCGTGAGGGGTGTGGGCGAGAGTGAAGGCGTGGGTTGTAAGAGTCGGGTTATTCGAATTGTTTTAGTTTTGAAACGGGTTTTCATAGTTTAATCGTTATAATTCGTTAATTGGTCGTATTCTTAATTAATTAATTTAATTCCGAGTTATTTAAATAATTAAAGACGGGTTTTGAGTCGGGTTGTTGAGTTGTTCAAATGTTTGATTCGGGTTTTCTTAAATCGTTTAATTCGTTTAATCTTTTATTTATCATATTAGTTATTCAGTTTAATTCCAGTCGGTTAAATAATTCAAGTCGGGTTTTGGAGTCGGGATGGTTAAATGGAAAATCGCTATATCGGGAAGTTTCCATTTAAGGAAACTTTCCATTTATGGAGTTCTATTTTTAGTAACTTTCTATTTTGGGAACGGGAATAGTTAAGTGATTGTTTATCATCTAATTATCTTTCAGAGGGCGAATTGTTGTGGAATATTTTGGACACCCGACCATTTTAACGATCGAGGTAGGGAAATACACTTGACTTATTATCGTTGTTGTTGAATTGTGTTGACTTGATTCATGGTTGTTGATTTACGTTATGATTCATATACGGGAAGGTGATTGTCTGAATTGATCGTATTGAGTATGATATCACAACATCGGGTAACCGGCATGATTTTATGATTTCTCAGTTCAATGATATATATATATATATTGTGTTGCATTAATTTCTTTTGAGCATTCATATGCATTGGAGATGGAGGATGTTGTGGTGATGTGGTGTGGTGATGATGATGTTGTGATAAGGCCCGGGCGGGTTCTGCGCAGACTTGCCCTGGTGTCCTCAGCGAGTGGCAGCGGATCGGCTACGGTCGATATATATAGTCTAGGGGGATCGGTATGGTGGGCGTTCGGGTTATGAGTTATGAGGCTGGTTATGAGATATGAGTTGAGATGGAGATGGAGGTGACGGAGGAGAATGCATATCATATTTCTTTGTTGTTTCATTGTTTTCCCTACTCAACCTCGTGGTTGACCCTGTGTATTCGTGAACACCTGTGATGACCCAATATTGGCAAGCAGACTTGACAGGTTTAAGAGATAGAACGGGAGCTTGGTGGGCGTGAGACACTAGATCAGAAGACTTAGTAGCTAGATTATCATCTAGAAGACTTTCACTTTTATTTATGTTAGTTCTTTGTAATTTGACGTAAAAGAGGTTTTGTAATAATTAAGTTAAAGTAATTATATAATTTTGCCTTGGAGTTTAATTTGTTATTCACTACCTCGGGAAACCGAGATGGTAACAGTCCGGTTTATTAGGGAATGTCTTGCTAAAGGCTCCTTCATAAACCGGGGTGTTACAAAGTGGTATCAGAGCGAACGATCCTCAGGCCTAAACCAATGAATCCAATGAACATAGGAAGAGTCTGAATAAAATGAACCCGGGATAGAACTGTTAGGAGCCCACTAAGGTAAGAGATGAGTTTGGGGCCCCCTCACACCGAACCAATGGCCCTCTCAGTTGACCCGGAAACCCTGAGGGTATATGAGGGAAAGGGTAGAAAAGTTGCATGAGGTTGCGCATGAAATCCAAATATCGTTGCCTAAGTATTAACTGATTGATACATTGATTATTGCATAAAAGAGTTGATGTATACCTTGAGACCCATACATTCTAACCATTCTGCAGGACAACGCTACGGTAAGTATTTTGTATGAATGATGACGTGATCATATGATGTTATAGAGATGAGAAATAAAATTCTCGTGTTCAGGTCGATAATCAATGAAGTATTGGATTGTGGTAGTCGCGAGCGTGAAAATAATTGCGAGTCGATGATATTTATCTAGGTGGATGTTGAATGATGTGCTGATAGTACTATTATGTCTAGTAATATGCGGTTATGTGATCCCAAAGCCATGCTAGTATAGTCTTGTGATAGTAATAAGAAACACTATTGAATTGCATGTTTTAGTCATAGCAATCGTGATTTAGATGTAAGGAGTAGATCGAGATGCGAAGGGATTCTATGGGATAGATGCTTACGTAGGTACAGTGTGAGATTTAAGTTAGGATGGGTTAGTATCGATAGTGTGGTTGTAAGAGTTTGGAACATAGAAAATGAAAGACTTAGTGTTGAAACTCGTTTTGTTTGATTTTACTCTTTAATTGACCTTACTGCCATTTCTTTTCTGTTTATTGCCTATGGATGAGAATTTTATGAGAGATAGCCTCGTGAGTTAGTGTTCATTTGGCGTTGGTTTCATGCTTATATGATATACGGATTAGGAGTAACAAATATTTTAGTGAGCTGTGGTTAGGAAGTTCCTATACAGTGATGTTTTGACCAACAATTTTGTAAAAATCCTCATGTAAATTATACTAATAATCTTTGCATAATTCCAACTCCATCGATCCTAATATTCGCATATGTTTTCAAATTGATAAACCACGAAAATTCTGGATGTTTCTATATTAAATGGTAAGTTTTGCAAACTGACCCAAGTTCGGACCAATTGTTGTTACATCTTTGTTTGGACCAACGGAGTTTTAAAAATGCTTTCAAAATTGAATTCTTGAGCTTTTGACCTCATTCTTTTTCTCACGTATTATTAACTCTCTGTATGTTATAAAAAGTAATCTAACTCAAGTATTCGTTGAACGGTTATTTATTCGTGATTTTTGGAAGTTACAACGTGAATCAAAACATTTAAAATGTGTGTTCTATGTTGAATTTTCATACAATTGTTGGGTTAATTCATGAGCCTTAGTAATGTGAATTTATAATGTTTTTTTTTCCTTATATGACGATAGTAGCACGCATGTTCAGTAGTTAGGTATCTTAACAAGTGATAAAATTAAAGTTTAGTTGATAACATTTTTGGCATGATAGTATGAGTGAAATTGAATAGCTTAATTCGATTCTCAATCGAGAGTGAAATATTTTATACGAGTCCCGTTGCTTGCATATTTTATATACGTTTGGCATATTGTAATATCTCTGGTGTGTTCATCATATTTGTATAGTGGTCGAATATATATAAATATAAAACTATATTGTCATATCTTGGTATAGTTGGTGGCGTTAAATGTTAACTTGATTGTTCAGATATACTCGCGAGAATATTTATAATAATTATGTCTAAATGTTCACACATGTAGGATGTCATCTGAGTTCTAATATCTTTTATGTGAGTCTGTGTGCCTATAGTTATACTTATTACTTTTATTGCATTAAATTATTTCAGTTGAACCTAAACCTAGGACATGATAATAAACAGTGTTGTTACTTCTTATTGGATATGTTCGTCATTATATCGTCATAAAATGCTAAAGTGATTCTTGCAATTGTATGGGCATGATATAAAGGAAACTGTTTGATGTAGCACGACATTTGACATATCTATATTCTCGAGTCGTTGCTATCAATTATATTCTAATGAATATTGTTTATGATAACTATGTTGACAATTATAATGGGATAACCCTTTGATGATTCTCATGATATGCATTGGTTCCAATGATAGTCGTTCATTAGTAAAGATAGGACTGAAATGAATAAGATGAACCTATAAATTACAATATATGAGTCGACACCTAAGCTCGTTTTGTTTGAAGGAATTGAATTGAGTTTATCCGATTTGAGTTTCGTAGTAAAGTCGTAAATGGATTCTATGGACGGCTCTGTTATAAGATTTATGTTAGGGAGGTTAATCACCGCCCGGTATGAAAGTAAAAGTTTTGAAAATGAAGTTAAATTTTGTCGTGTGAGTATAAATTCGGAATGAGATTTCCAGCCAATGTCTGGTGGTATGGTTGTAACACCCCCATACTCCAAGTGCCTTACCAGGACCACTCAGGTATAAGGATGCTACCATCTCGGTTACCCGAGGCATGATAATCATAAGACAATGAAGAAACATACTTTATTAAATAAGTTTAAGTGATTACATTACAAACCCAACTGAAAGGAAAATACAACTGTTCTCAAACTATAAACCAACCGAAAGGAAGCATTCGATAAACACGGAAGACTAAAGACTACGATATGTGATGACTCCATCCCGCCTAGATCCCACGCGTATCAAGATATACCGCTAAGCAATCGCTCACCACCCCGAATGGATCACCACAGATTTTTAAAACATTTAAACGGGGTCGTACTAATCACACAATTAATATACATGTCACAATAAGATAAGAGACATGCCTTAATCTGTCACACATACACAACCAACCAACTCCAATTATCTCAATCATCGATCGTCACTTTGGACCAGCCCGCCCGATGGGGGACCGCATCCGTTCCCACCTAAGCCCCGCTCATCATACCGAGCGATAACCCTGTCCCATTAATGTGCACATCCCCTTCCGTGGCGGGTTCCACGAAGGGCGAAACTAGGGCGTGAAGCCACTCCCGCAAGTGACTCCACTCAGCCGAGAACGCATCTCGAGAACCAGAGACAAACAATCACAACCATCAACAGCAATCAATCAACAACCGTCATAAAACCAATACGATAATAATCAGCAATTACACATCACCAACAACGCATTATGGGACTAATACTGAGTAGGGGAAACCCTACCTGGAAAGCAACACAATCATCAGACGATCTAGCAGCTGTCTCAAAACCTCTCCTTTACAAATCCTTCTCCTATCACATAATCACATAATCACAATCTAACCATAACAAATCATAAAAACCCCCAATCCCAAAATTAGGGTTTAACCAACTCAAAGGAAAGACAATAAAAAGGGTACATAGATCTTACCCTCGACGCAAGGAACTCAACGGTATAAACAACGACAAGAATCGACCGTCCCGAACTCCGGAATTGCTAAGAATGCGATTAAGAAGATGATCTTGTTTGCTTTTCTCTTAAAAGAAATTTAGGTTTTGGAAAAGGGATTTGGAAACAATGACGGAAGTGTTTTATACTTTAATCGCATTATTAACAAAACCCGACAAAACAAATTTCAGAATCCGGCTACTCGATCGAGTAGCTAAGGTACTCGATCGAGTGCCCCCTTACTCGATCGAGTACCCTAGTTACTCGATCGAGTACCCAACAGTCGAAACTATTTTATATCGCAAAACTCCCTTACTCGACAGAGTAAGGCCTACTTGATAGAGTACCCCAAGACTCATAAATACGGAGTATTACAGTCTTCCCTCCTTAAAAAGA
The DNA here is from genome assembly GCF_048544455.1 of Silene latifolia. NCBI lineage: Eukaryota > Viridiplantae > Streptophyta > Magnoliopsida > Caryophyllales > Caryophyllaceae > Silene > Silene latifolia. Next base: position 2,944,813 of record NW_027413701.1, read on the forward strand.
ACTTCGTCCCCGAAGTTCAACCCATACATGAAAACAAACATACTAACTCGATCAAGACACAACAACGTGACTAAGAACTCAAAACAAAACTCCAACCCAAACATGAACTCGTAACACCAACTCCACTAACTATTCCTACCTCCACAACATGGCTCACGATATCGTATCCACTCCATTATATCTCTCTCAACACTAACTCCATACACTACCAAAATACTCATAACATCAAACGGAATGTTACATTCTACCACCCTTAAAAGGAACTTCGTCCTCGAAGTTTACTCAGACTCATAACACCATCCTCCAACTGTCAACACTATATAAAATATTCTCACACTTCGAAGCATCACACTACTACAAGTACGGCCATGGCCTTTTATAAGTATCATCCACAAAACAAATCCCTCCTTTACGCTACGCTAACACTCTACTTCCAATTATATTACAACGTGCACCACCATAAAACTCTCTTTTATCGCATCCTACTCCTCTTAAGACAAATGTTACGTCCTCGTAACTCACTAATACTAAATCCTAGCGATATCGTGTCATTATCCTCATCACCACCGCATGTCAAAGATAACCACTTATAATCTAAACACTCGCCATGCATATATCCAAGGCTCTCTTACTTAAGCATTCCTCATACCTCAACTCATTCGTCACACCACCTAACCTATACCTCAAAATCTTTATCTTAACCCAAAACTTCAACTTTTCCACATTACCGCAACATGACATACCTCTCTATATAAAGCACCTATCTCCCAAACGCATAACTCACGATCCACACTCGTTACGTACGCTCACACTAGATCCTCCAGTTCTTTCCTTCATTACCGCAAGACTCATACATAACCTAATATGACACTAATTCCCCCAACACCCTACACTCACTGTCCCAACAAAAGATTATGAACCACCTGCAGACTTTCGATCATTACCACACATGTTCTACGGACCACTTGTCATTACCATGTCTACTAAAGCCTTATCTAGAACAAGATCAAAATTATCAGAACAACCTCTCACAACCGTGTCCCATCAATAGAACATCACTATACCATGACAACAACGAAAACATATACGACTCTATTTCATATCATATTATACCCTCATTCCCAACTTAACCTGGTAAAGAAAACATCAATAAACAAGACAACTGTCTATCTCGTAAACGAAACTCGCAGGAGCAACATCAAACAAAACAACAAACTATGAATAACTGGTATGCACTTTCGAAACTCGAATCATAATCATCCCGCCTACTCCACCACAACCGGTGACGGCATCACAACACCGCCACCAACACCCACACCGCAGTGCGAAAATACCCGCATCACAACATTATGTACCGTGCCCGGATCACCACCCGAGGCACCACAACCACACCGATAGACATCACAATCGCATACGATTCCCATAAACACCGACCGAGCATAACTTCTCGACAAGAAAACTTACTCAAATCCACTTTATTAAATCACCACGCGACATATTATATGGATAAACAGATAAGCATCTCATGAACATCATCTCTACCATTTCACGGAATACACATGTGTTATTAATACACATAAAATTATAACTAGCCATGTCAAATTAATCAAGTTATTACCTTTTTGGATATTATTCAATTAAATGACCGTGTCCAACCTATATATTACAGAACATTAATAAAACAACTTTATAATTATCACACCATACCACTTCTTGTGAGGTCAGAACCTCACACAAACATTTACACATATCATAGACCCGTAATCACAACCAACTAGTCAATCCTGATCACGTAAGTTACCACTCAACATAGGTTACCAGTCGCCCGAGCTTAACTCGTATACACCTCATAACATATTCTCCCTTTCGCATATCCATCACCCTCTGCCAAATGTAGCCACACCATTAATACTCAACTACTAACAACCGCCTCATATAACCACATCTTATACTCTTTCATAACTGTACTTATCAATCTGGTCTCTGCAAAATCAACCTCTTTAGAATTGTTACCTTTCTAATATGCCATTACCCTTAGCCACTAGTCACAAACCATAACACTACCGCTGTCCGGGCATCAAACCTCTTACACTCATCTCTAAACATCACGATTTGTTTCCTATCTTTGGTTGACATCCCAAATAACGAACATCCAATCCATTAACAAAATTACCTCAACATTCTTCCCAATACTATCCTTAATTGTATCATCATCTAACTCTCCACCAAAAATCTCGTATCGTGCAAATACTCCACCAACTTCATACTCCCTTAATTCCTCGAAACTCATGATTAATCATGTTGTCCGAAACTTCGTATAACTATTAACTTACTTACCCTTGATCGTATCATACATCTCGACGATTCCTTACTTTATGTCACATAACTCCGGTGAACTTTTTCTCAACTTACTTTTATCCTTCTTTTCTCGTTATACTCAAAAATACCATTAATAGCTCAGCTCCTTATTACTTCTATCTAACTCTTTAGTGCTCCGATTATCTTTTCATTGTTCCAAAACTCAAATCCCATTATTTCATATCGATATCATCTCACTCTTTCTTACCATAAATATTATCTTATTATGCCATTAATCACCCTTGCCTCTAGTTTATCCATAAAATCAACGTTCACTGTTCTAACTATTGCATCTCCTTTGTACCTCTCTAGAAATCAGAATTCCTTTTGTACCATTAATTGCCCAAGGAAATCACACAGTAGTTTCATCTCTTAATAAACCAAATCTCCCAAATCCACCTCGCGACATGTCTCCACAAAGTCCACTATATACTACTCTTCTCAACTCCTTTAAAACGCACTTTCACTACATATATCCTTACTCAACTCTATTTCTAACCATCTCCCTCCATAATTCTTTACACATCTCAAGCTGCCACTATCTGCATCCTTACTTTTCAATCTTTTTATTCTCACGTTCATTATACTCACATCATCCCTTGCCCATATTCTCTTACTTTTACATTACTCAACACACAATCATATCACTCATCCCGTCTCGCAAAACGTGCTCTATGCCTCAATAAACTATACCAATCTTCCTTTTTTTTTTCCACCATCTATCATAATCACATATATCTCATGTCCTCCCCACCGAACTCATATTCATCATAAGTGCCACTCTTTACATCATAAGATTGGGTAACTTACGCTTCAGGACCAACACATACGTAAAACAATGCAGAAAGAAGTAATACAACACCTTTGGATTAAACGTAATATGCAACGAATGTCAAAAATAAACATATGACCCGAAACACGCATATGACCTGCACAGACCCCACTCGATCGAGTACCAGAACCTACTCGATCGAGTTGAGGCTACTCGATCGAGTGCCCAACATGCTCGATCGAGTGCCCCGACTCTTAACCCAAACAGACCTTCGATCTCGACTTACTCGACCGAGTAGCCAGGCTACTCGATCGAGTGACCCCATACTCGATCGAGTGCCCGAGGTACTCGATCGAGTGCCCAAAAACACGATTCGGGTCAAAATAACGACAAGTACCCACTCGATCGAATCATGTAGACTCGTGAATACTACCCGCATGTTATCTCACATACCCCCAACGTACTATGCATTCATTATTATTTCAACATTATGATTACAACTATGCATTCAAATCTGCGCGACTCCTCATTCAATCAACATAATAATCTACTTCGTGTTATCAAGTGCCACGTTATAAACAACCATCATGCTTTTCATCCAATTTGTTATACAAAACACATATCATTGAACCTCTATTCTTCATGTTACTACTTACCAAAAGCCAAACATTACCACCTATCATGCTCATATAACATTCAACTTTCAATCATGTATTACCCGCATGTTTTTAATTTTCATAACTTTTCATGACACAAACCACACCCTTACACAACAAATCCTATTTCCATGTTGCTAATACAACAACATTACAAATCCACTTCATCACATAAACACTTCCATAATCAAGAAATTCATATCCTTACGAAATTTCCACTTCATCTTTTCCAATCAATTCATCTAGTTCAATCACATACTTCAGCTAACAAGCGCATATGATACGATAGTAGATAATTATACGAACTTAATATATAGCTTTACGCAAACAAAACTATGAAGACAAATCTTATCACACCCCCTATCCACATGTTATTAGGATTGCCTCATTATAAATCATTCATCCTACACATCATTATTCATCACATATAAACTATTTCCTTTTTCCACCACATCATTCGTCATTCTCACATACTTTTCCAACTATTCCAATCAACATGGTAAACCCAGTATCATCAAACATGCTTTCAACCAACAGCATACAAAATCACCCTTATACATGCCACACATCACCATATTGTTACACAATTCACAAAATAAACACATAGCGATCCCGACTCATATCCCATGGTGACCGGTTCAAAATCGTAGGGCGAGTTCGCGACTTTAGGACGTCTCCCAAGCCTTTGCATTAGCTCCTACAACCTTTACCCGGGTTCATTTTAATTGACTCCCTATATTCATTAGATTCATTGGTTACGAGGTTTCGGGATCGTCGCCTCGATACCATTTATAACACCCCCATACTCCAAGTGCCTTACCAGGACCACTCAGGTATAAGGATGCTACCATCTCGGTTACCCGTGGCATGATAATCATAAGACAATGAAGAAACATACTTTATTAAATAAGTTTAAGTGATTACATTACAAAACCAACTGAAAGGAAAATACAACTGTTCTCAAACTATAAACCAACCGAAAGGAACTGTTTCGATAAACACAGCGGAAGACTAAAGACTCGATATGTGATGACTCCATCCCCGACTAGATCCCACGCGTATCCAAGATATACTGCAAAGCAATCGCTCACCACCCCGAATAGATCACCACGTTTTTAAAACATTTAAACGGGGTCGTACTAATCACACAATTAATATACATGTCACAATAAGATAAGGCACAGCTTAAGCATCACACATACACAACCAACCAACTCCAATTATCTCAATCATCGATCGTCCACCTTTGGACCAGCCCGCCAGATGGGGGACCGCAGCCGTTCCCACCTAAGCCCCGCTCATCATCCCGAGCGATAACCCTGTCCCATTAATGTGCACATCCCCTTCCGTGGCGGGTTCCACGAAGGGCGAAACTAGGGCGTGAAGCCACTCCCGCAAGTGACTCCACTCAGCCGAGAACGCATCTCGAGAACCAGAGACAAACAATCACAACCATCAACAGCAATCAATCAACAACCGTCATAAAACCAATACGATAATAATCAGCAATTACACATCACCAACAACGCATTATGGGACTAATACTGAGTAGGGAAACCCTACCAGGAAAGCAACACAATCATCGACGATCTAGCAAGTTTTGTCTCAAAACCTCTCCTTTACAAATCCTTCTCCTATCACATAATCACAATCTAACCATAACAAATCATAAAAACCCCCAATCCCAAAATTAGGGTTTAACCAAATCAAAGGAAAGACAATAAAAAGGGTACATAGATCTTACCCTCGACGCAAGGAACTCAACGGTATAAACAACGACAAGAACGACCGTCGAACTCGGAATTGCTAAGAATGCGATTAAGAAGATGAACTTGTTTGCTTTCTCTCTTAAACAGAAATTTAGGTTTTGGAAAAGTGATTTGGAAACAATGACGGAAGTGTTTTATACTTTAATCGCATTATTAACAAAACCCGACAAAAAGCCCTCAGAACCGGCTACTCGATCGAGTAGCTAAGGTACTCGATCGAGTACCCTAGTTACTCGATCGAGTACCCAACAGGTCAGAAACTATTTTATATCGCAAAACTCCCTTACTCGACAGAGTAAGGCCTACTCGATAGAGTACCCCAAGACTCATAAATACGGAGTATTACAATGGTTCCATGATATTTGCTAGTCTGGAGGAATGAAACTAGAACGGAGTCACAAGTAGTGGGTTAATTTAGTCATGTTGTTCGTTCATGTAGCGAATTGGTGGGTTGTGGTTAGTTACGAATGTCAAAACGGGAAATGTAATGTGGTGATTTAAGTGAGTTATGTGTTAACACGGTATGTTGATATTAGCATGATATGTAAGGGATATTTGTAAAATTGGTGTAGTTAAATACATTTAATCTTTTATGTCATGGTGTTGGTGCAGTTTAAATATATTTAATACCAAGAACGAAATTTTATGTATGATAGTCTTGTATGTTAACTTTCCAATATCGCTGTTTACTCGCTTGTTTGACTCGACCAATAAGTTGTAAAAAAATTGCCAATCAATGTGCATTCGTCATTCGTGAATAAATCCCAAACCCTTTGTTATGAGGATTAAAAATATTTCTAGGATGATAAGTACTGCGAAACTGGTTGTCTTCATTTTTTTTTTTTTGGTGATTCTGTGTCTTGACCTAAATCTGTACAATTATGTAAAGGAAAGTCAGACTGGACCTATTAGGTTATAAATTTTCATAAATCGATTTATTAAGTTTTGACCCTAATTCTTTTCTTATGTTGATTAATCCCCTATGTTTCTAAGGTATGAGATTACAATGATTGGTGAAATGAATAATTACTAATGATTTTTACTGGTAACAGTAGCTTCCTTGAGAGAGCTTGTATATTGATTGTCTTTGGTAAGGATTAGTTAACTTGAGCGTGAGTTGTGAATCTTTTATCCTCTTTCAGTTGTTAGCAGTAGTTTGAGAACTTTTGTTATAATAATGAAGGTTACGAGGACGTAACCATGTTTTTAGTTGGGTAGGATTGTAAAATCTTAATGTTTAATTTGCACTTGTTTGTAGATTGTAGTTTTGATCAAGTTGATGTTTCGTTGTGGGGTACCTATGCAAATGAGTTCTATATGTTTTTTTTCTACTTCTTTAGTTAGTTGATGTGTAAAAGGAGAGTGTAGTTAAACTACTGGTATTGAGTTATTTGAGTTTGAGATCGGAATTTAGATGGAAGATGACGGTGTTCTCAGATGAATAATTAGTTGTTATACATTTGTGTTCTCAGGTAGTTATTAGTTGTAGTTAGTTGGGTTAAGTAAAGACGAGTTAAACTTCGGGACGAAGTTTATTTTTAGGAGGGCGAAATGTAACATTTCGTGTAATCGTTATGTTTAATTGATGTGTCAAAAGTGTGTGTTAACTGTGTTAGAAATGCGTGACGTCCGTATGTACGATATACAATACCCTTCTGATGTTTGAGTACGGGAGCGAACTTCGGGACGAAGTTCATTTTAAGGGGGGAAGACTGTAATACCCCGTATTTTATATAATCAATTAAACGGATATCATTATATATTAATTATTATACATTTTATATTACTAATTATATTGGGTTAATTGTTGAGTCGATAATTACGTTAAGCTATCGCAAGTTAATTGAGACGGGTTTATAAGAATTCGAAATGTGAGCTAACCCATTTGCCCTCGACCCATTTAAGTTGGGCCAATAACATGTTCAGCCCAATTAACCCTAAATCCTAACCCTAATTATAACCTAAACACTACCAAACCCTCCCTCAACCCGCCTCGCTCACGCCTCCCTCTTTCAGCAGCCCAAAACTTCAACCCTCATGCTTAGAGAGAGAGAGAGAGAGTGGCCGTGGGTGTTGGCGGCGCAGCAGGGATGAGCTAGGGACTTTTGTCGACGACCGTGGGTGGCCCTGGTGGGTGTTGTGGTGGCGGAAAAAGGTAAGAGTCAACCCCTTTCCTCTGTTTTCGAATTTCTAGCAGTTTTGTTGGTGGTTGCGTGTCTGATAGAGGCGTTTCTGGTGGTTGTTGACGGGGTATATGGGTAGGGTGGTTAGTGACGAGTGTAGTGGTGGTGGTTATGGTGGTTTTGGGTGGTGATAGTGACGGTAAAAGGCAGCAGCGACATGGGGTAGCAAACGGGTCAAGATATGGGTTTTCAGGCGAGTTTAGATGGGTAGGTTTGGGGTGGCGCCACCGTGGACTTGGGGGAGGTCGAAACGGTGGTGCCACTGTGTCTGGGTGCGTGGTTTGGCGGCGAGCATGACGGTGGTGGTTTGGCAGGGGATAGGTGAGAGTTGCGGTGGTTGTAGGTTGAGAAAATGGGGCGTTTGGTGAGGCACTGTGGTGAACCAGGCCAAATGACAGCCCTGGTTCGACTCGCCGCGCGATCGACCATCTGGTGGTGGTTGTTGGTGGTGGGGTCGAAGTGGGAGCTGGCCTGGTGGTTGTCGGGGTGGTTCAGGCGGCGCGTGAGGGGTGTGGGCGAGAGTGAAGGCGTGGGTTGTAAGAGTCGGGTTATTCGAATTGTTTTAGTTTTGAAACGGGTTTTCATAGTTTAATCGTTATAATTCGTTAATTGGTCGTATTCTTAATTAATTAATTTAATTCCCGAGTTATTTAAATAATTAAAGACGGGTTTTGAGTCGGGTTGTTGAGTTGTTCAAATGTTTGATTCGGGTTTTCTTAAATCGTTTAATTCGTTTAATCTTTTATTTATCATATTAGTTATTCATTTAATTCCGAGTCGTTAAATAATTCAAGTCGGGTTTTGGAGTCGGGATGGTTAAATGGAAAACTGCTATATCGGGGAAGTTTCCATTTAAGGAAACTTTCCATTTATGGAGTTCTATTTTTAGTAACTTTCTATTTTGGGAACGGGAATAGTTAAGTGATTGTTTATCATCTAATTATCTTTCAGAGGGCGAATTGTTGTGGAATATTCTTTGGACACCCGACCATTTGACTCGAAAGATCGAGGTAGGGAAATACACTTGACTTATTATCGTTGTTGTTGAATTGTGTTGACTTGATTCATGGTTGTTGATTTACGTTATGATTCATATACGGGAAGGTGATTGTCTGAATTGATCGTATTGAGTATGATATCACAACATCGGGTAACCGACATGATTTTATGATTTCTCAGTTCAATGATATATATATATATTGTGTTGCATTAATTTCTTTTGAGCATTCATACGCATTGGAGATGGAGGATGTTGTGGTGATGTGGTGTGGTGATGATGATGTTGTGATAAGGCCCAGGCGGGTTCTGCAGGACTTGCCCTGGTGTCTCTCAGGAAAGCCGGCGAGATCGGCTACGGTCGATATATATAGTCTACCGGGGATCGGTATGGCTGGGCGTTCCGGGTTATGAGTTATGAGACTGGTTATGAGATATGAGTTGAGATGGAGATGGAGGTGACGGAGGAGAATGCATATCATATTTCTTTGTTGTTTCATTGTTTTCCCTACTCAACCTCGTGGTTGACCCTGTGTATTCGTGAACACCTGTGATGACCCAATATTGGCAAGCAGACTTTACAGGTTTAAGAGATAGAACGGGAGCTTGGTTGGCGTGATACACTAGATCAGAAGACTTAGTAGCTAGATCATCATCTAGAAGACTTTCACTTTTATTTATGTTAGTTCTTTGTAATTTGACGTAAAAGAGGTTTTGTAATAATTAAGTTAAAGTAATTATATAATTTTGCCTTGGAGTTTAATTTGTTATTCACTACCTCGGGAAACCGAGATGGTAACACTCCGGTTTATTAGGGAATGTCTTGCTAAAGGCTCCTTCATAAACCGGGGTGTTACAGATACTCGATCGAGATGGCTAATATAAGAAGTCCTCGATCGAATCCCAATTCTGTTCGATCGAGAGGAATTGCTAGTTATGTCTTCGATCGAGTGGTTTTATTCCATTCGATCGAGAGGTTTCATCCTGTAATCGTGTTTTTGCCTTATTCCGTGTTGGTCCTTGTAATTAGGATTTAATTAGGTTAAGTAGGACGTGTTGTTACTACTTCTTGATCATTCTTTAGACTACAATACTTTCTCTTCCTCTCTACACTCTCTTACTCTAGACTATTGCTCGGATTTGAATCTTGTAATCGGTATCACTACTCTCTTTTATTTCTTAATCCTAATTCCTTTATTGTTCTTTATTTCTTCTCTTTCTTTATTTACCATTGCTTTATTTCAATCTCTTCGTTGCATTATTACGATGTTTAATTTCTCTTGTTTATGTATGATTGTTGTTAATTCGGTAATAATGCATAACTAATTTCTCTTGCTAAGACTTAGGGAATCCATGATTATGAAGGAATTGTAAATCGAATTATTAGGTTTAATGCTTGTGTAGTTTATGTTGTTAATCGCTACATTTAATTGTTTCTAATTGAGTCGACGCAATTAGTCATCAAATCGCAGTAAACCTTGACCTAGATCGGAAGATTGGAAAGGGTGAGACTTGTAGCGAACAGTAGGGCACGTAGTGAGGGCGGAAGCTAAGCTATTTGTTCTTTAGGGCGAATTGAGATCGGAAGGAGATATTCACTGCCCCATAGACCGTATTTGCATTGACCTGAGACCTAGATTGCTTATTTGAATAATCATGGTGAACCGATTTGTCTTAGCTATTCTCTCTCTGTTTGCTTAATCTTTATTACTTTGTCTTACCTCTCTTTCTTAATCTCATTAGATTAGAACAAACAATTCAAACCCCCAGCAATTGGTTACCTTGACGGACTTAGTTAAAGCCGACATTTTCCCATCTCCCTGTGGAGATCGACCCTACTTACTGCTAGCTTCTGTTAGTGTATCTAGGTTTTATTTTTGGTACCTGACGACGATATCAATACGGGTTGGGTCGAGTTAGGGTCAGAATACGGGTCAAGAAATATTTTTTAACGTCTTTTTTAAACGATTTTTTTCATTAAAAATATTTTTTTCAAAAAGTAAAACATATTAAAAATTAATATTTTAATCATATCCAACGTTTACATTAATTATATTGATATAATTATTTAAATAAAGTTTTTTAATTTATTATTAAATATTATAAAAGTTATATAAAATTGGCTTTTTTGTTGTCTTTGTAATTTTAAGTAATAAAAAAATAATTTTTTAACTATTCTTTCAAATATACGGAGTAATATATAAATATTAATATTTTAATAAAATTCATGATTTACTTTGACCCATTCGCGGCAGGTCTCGACCTTAAAATAACGGGCCATTTTGGATTCGGGTCAAACGGATGGTGGGTTGAAAAAATCGGGTTTATAACCCTAAAAAAAGGGGTCGGATATCGGATCGAGTCGAAGTTTTGACAAGTGGAAGTTGATTGTATTGGGTTGACAAGAGGATATACTTTGGTTTGGGTTATTGATGAGAGTTAAATCTTTTATCTAAGAAACTCTACCTTAGGAGTTTAAACAATTGATTTTTTATCTATGAGAATGGGAGGATTTACGGTTGGGACATAAATGCTATTCCATCCCACCTCATGCAATGCCTCCATTTGCTATCTTCCATTACTTCCCTCATCGATAAAATTAATAGATCTTTTCTCTGGTCCAGTCTCTCCTCCCGCAAACTCCACCTTTCTAATTGGGACTTAGTGACGAGGCCTCAAGCTCGAGGGGGTCTTGAAATTAGGAAATGCCGAACTCTAAATGATGATTGCTCTTCTAAGCTCGCTTGGAAGGTCTTTTGTTTAAAAGATAACCTTGCTTTCATTGCCATTCGTAGCAAGTATTTGCACACCTATCCTCTCAGCCCCTCCTTCTCCCGTGGTTCCCACGTCTGGAAGAGTATTGGCATCGGTTACACCACCCTCTAGACTTTTCTCACTTGGTCCATTGGTGATGGTACTAGCATCAGCCTATGGAAAGATCCTTGGTCCCCCCTTGGACCATTAAGAAATTGCCTCCATGGCCCCCTTTCACTTTCTTCGGATTGATGATAAACTGAGAAACATCATTAAAGACAGGTCTTGGGATCTTGAATCCCTTGAGTATGATCTCCCCCCCTCCTTCATCACTATCATCTTATCCATCCCTCTGCCCTCCACCTCCCTGCCTGACATCCTCTCCTCCTCTTTTGCCTCTAAGAACAAATTATCGATTGGTTCCTCCTACGACGCCATCTTAGGTCCTCCCCTCAACCTTGCCACATATGACCTTGACCTTGACCTGAGATGGCTGTGGGATATTCCAACGCAACCCCCATCAAGCTCTTCCTTTGGCTCTCTTAGTGTGATAAAACTCTCCCATAATTTTACCCTTCACAAAAGATCAATTATCCCCTATCCTCAATGCACTGCCTGTGTAAGCCCTTCCCTTGATGAGTCAACTATCCACATCCTTCACGACTGCCCTCATGCCTTCTGCGTCTGGGACAACTTCAATGTCCCATAATCTTTTTTCACCCTCCTTCTTCAACCTTGGATTTACCAAAACTGTACCGCTGCCAACAACCACTAGGTTACCCTTTTTTCCTTCCTCGTGTGGCGCCTCTGGCTGCGCCGCAATGACTTCGTCTTCTCTGGCACTACCTCACCCACTGACCCTTTTTGGATTTCCCTCTCTTCCTCCCTCACCCACCAGTGGAGTTCTGCCCACGCTTCCCACAAACAATGTCACTTAACTGACCAGCCCACACCTTCTTGTAGTAGCTCTTTGCCCCATCCAAACCTTTACCCAAATCGTTGGGCCCCTCCTCTGCTTAATTGGTTTAAGATCAATGTCGATGCGGCCTTCTGTCCCTCATCCTCCCTAGCTAGCCTTGCGTGTGTGTCCCGTTGCTTCTCGGGTGTGTGGGTAAGGGGCTGGTGTTCAAGAGTCTTAGCTCATAACCCTTTTATTTCTGAACTTCTTGCTATTAGGGCTGGTTTGGTCTTTGCGGTTAATAGTTTCGGAAACTTCATCATTAGCTCAAATTGCCTTCTTGCCGTCAAAGCTATTTTGGATGACTCGGCTCCTTGTGGGCCTTACACTAACATTATTTTGGAGTGCAGGGTACAATTAAGAGCCTCACCTTCCGTGAAAATCATCTTTGAGAAGAGGACCACTAATCGGGTTGCAGATGCCATCTCCAAATTCTCGTTACAAGATTCAAGTCCTAATTGTGGTTTATTTGTATGGGACTTTGTACCATCTTTTGTTGTAGGAGTGTATTCTTCGGATTTGGCGCATGTGTGTACCCTTTCACCTGACCCTCCTCCTTGAGTTTGTACCATGTACTGTTAAACTTTGGTTCTCTTTAATATATATGTTCTTCTCTTCCAAAAAAAAAAGTCTTGAACTTACCTTGAGTCATGGGAATGAGATCCATAATTATTTAAGGGGGTTTGGTTGGAACTTTTGGAATGGATTGTAATAGATTCAATTCATTTTAGTATTTGGTTGGAGAGTTTTGGAATGAAGTTAGATACACAATGGATTCTAACTTCATTCCAACCTCTTGGAATCCCGTACCCATGTATAAAATTCATTCCACTCTATTACTATACTCAGTACATTCCAAAATCGAACCAAACACTTGTGAGCAAGTATGAGGTTCTAAATTCATACCTCTATGTTATCACAATCCATTTTAATCCATTCCGATACTTTGAACCAAACGACCACAAAACAATCCCTTTTTGTTGCAGAGTTATTTGTTGAAATTATCCGACTTGTAATCACCCCATTCCTTGTGGAATCGACCCAGGTGCTATAATTTAAACCGTATACGTGCTTAATAAGGTATTAAAATTAACTAACATGTGATCCCTCGATTTAGATTCCTATTATATTCAATTATACATAGTTCATTAGGTTTCTTATCTCGTGAGTTTGCATTGGATTTTTGGATCGTGTGTCTCATTTCCATGTTACATCTCTTGTCCCACTATTTTTATCGTTTGATACATCATCATCATCATCATCATCATCATCATCATCATCTCACAACGTTACACAATTATTTATAATCATTAAGTGTGTGTCAAATAAAAAAAATACAAGTGTAACATACAAAATGTTAAAGTGAAGATAACCCTTCGGAATAGTTTTCACTTCTAGCTCCATATATATTAGGCGTATAATATCGGTTTTGATATTATCCGATATTATTCGCATATCATCAGTTATAGCAAACTCCTTGATTCATGGTATTTGTTACCTTATTTCAAGGATTTGTGATTGACTTGTAATCTTATATAAACTCTGATTATTGAATGGAAAATCAACACAATACAATTCACACAAAAACCTTTCTACGCTTATGAACATTAACATGGTGTCAGGTTCTTTGGTTCGATCCTTCATCTCTTCTTAGCCCCTCTATTCCGCCTTCCTTCTCTGTTCTTCTCGTCACTCCTTTTTTTTTTCATAATGACGAATGGAGACGGAACAATAATTACTTCTTCTTCTACAAAAACAATCGACATCCCGTCGCCTTACTATCTTGGCAGCCATGATGTCCCTAGTCTATCTATCACTCATGTACTCCTCCGCTCTGATAATTATGAGGAGTGGAGTGGATCAGTGAAACAGTCTCTTAAATTGAGACACAAATATGGTTTCGTCGATGGCTCTATCAAACAGCCTACCGACGAGTTCTTGCTTGATCAATGGGTTGTTGTTAATTGTACGCTGGTTCAATGGCTTATGCGCTCCATCGATCTCTCAAATAAGAGCAGTATTTCCTACTTTGAAGAGGTTCGTCTATTGTGGGATGATTTGGCCGAGCGTTTCTTGTCCGTGGATAGCTCTAAAATACACGGTCTTAAGGCTAGACTTCATGATTGCATACAAACTAAAGGTATGTCCGTCACTGATTATTTCGGTCAATTAAAAACTCTTTGGGACGATATCGCTGCTCATGAACCTGTTTTTAATTGTACCTGTGGCAAGTGCACATGTGTAATTACTAAGGACGTCGTCAAGATTCGGAACGGTTACACAAATTTTTAATGGGTTTAGATTTATCGATATATGCTAATATTCGTTCTCACATTTTAGCACTAGATCCTTTGTCTCCTTTGAATCGTGCCTCACAGATGGTTCTTCAAGAAGAACGTCTCCGCCCCGGGTGGGGCAAGTGGCTCCATTTTGCTCCCGCGAGAGGTTATGGCTTATGCTTTACGCCCACCACAAGTCCCCTCTCTACCTGCTTTGTCTCTCAGATTGGCGTGCACTCGTGATGCGTAGCGCCAAGAACGGCGTAAACTCATCTGTTCTCATTGTACCGGAACGGGTCACGAGGCTGGCTCCCGTTTTATCAAAACAGGAATGTTTCATGACTGGTAGGGGAACCGTCCACGCACGGTTGAGGAAGTGCGTGCTCGACAGAGAACTCGAACAGGATCAATCGTTTCTACTTCGTCTTCTGTTCCTGCACGCGCGACGTTTTAATGACTGCCTCTGATTCGTCGCTCAATGACCGTCTTTCCGGTATGTGTTCTGATTGGATAATAGATACAGGAGCTTCCCGACATGTCACAGGTGATGTTACATGGTTCAGCGATATTCATTCTATTCCGTCATGCCCGTTACTTTGCCTAATGGATGAGCATAACGACCACGAATTTGGTTCCGTTTGGCTAAATGATAAATTAACATTGTCTAATGTTTTATTAGTTCCGACTCTCACTTGCAACTTAATATCGGTTTCACAATTAATTTCCACCGCTAATTATGAGTTGAGTTTTACTAATGACTCTTGCTCCATTCAGGACCCTTCATTAAGGACGAGGATTGGAGCCGATAAGCTGCGGGATGGACTCTACTATTTCAGTGTGGTGGGACGGTCAGCCGGTGTTCATAGGGTGAGCGTTGCCGACTCCTTTGATTTATGGCACAAGAGACTTGGTCATCCATCACCTAAGATTGTTAATTTACTTCCTACTGTTAGCAAGCCTATTAATAGTTCGTCATTTGATTCTCCGTGTGATGTTTATCATCATGCTAAACAAGTCAGACACTCATTTACTTTGAGTGATAATAAGGCATCTGATATTTTTGAACTCGTTCACTGTGATTTATGGGGTGCTTATCGCACATTCTCATCTTGTGGTGCCAAGTATTTTTTTTTACTATCGTGGACGATTATTCTCGTGCCGTATGGGTTTTCTTCTTCTTGATAAAACTGAAGTTACCACTATGTTTATGAATTTTATTGCCATGGTACAAACTCAATTCAATAAATAGATTAAAACGGTTCGTTCCGATAATGGTACCAAGTTCAATTTAATAGCTGAATTTTTCGTCCAAAATGGCGTTAATTTTCAAACCTCTTGTGTGGGTACTCCGCAACAAAATGGTCGCGTAGAAAGGAAACACCGTCACATATTAAATGTGGCACGAGCTTTAGTATTTTAGGCCAATTTACCGACTACTTTTTGGGGTGAGTGTGTCTTAACGGCTGCTCATTTAATTAATCGTAACCCTTCACTAGTTATTGATAAAAAAACACCTTTTGAGCTCTTATTTGGAGTTACTCCATCTTATGCTAATATCAGAATTTTAGGCTGTCTCTGTTTCGCTCACAATCAATATACTAAGGGTGATAAATTTGCTAGTCGGAGTCGTAAGTGTATATTTGTGGGATGTCCTACTAATAAGATAGGGTGGAAGGTGTACGACCTCGACAAGGATGAATTCTTTGTGTCTCGTGATGTCTGTTTTTATGAAAATTCATTTCTATATTCTTTACTTCGGACACTGTTTCGAGCTCTACTGATATTAGCAACGAACCTTCTTTATTTGATACGGCTCTCGAGACTGTTATTGACGGTTTTGCCGCTGCTCCTTCCATCTCTAATGATATGGTCACTGCTACCTCTGACACTGAAAATTCCTCTGAAACGGTTACTAAAACACTGTCTGTAACATGCCCTGATGTCGCGCCTGATGGGCCTCTTGGGCGAGGGCACCGTCTCAAAATTCCTTCCACTCGATTACGCGGTTTTGCTGTTCGTACTGCCCGGGATCCCACCACACCACCGTACTCTCCCGACAGCCCCGCCTCTTCTCCATCCTCTTCCTCAGGTACGCTCTATGCCATAGCTAATTATCTTAATTGTAATAAGTTTTCTACACCACATCATCATTTTTTAGTAGCAATAACGGCTGGAATCGAGCCTCCCTCCTTCCGTGTTGCTATTACTAATCCGCAATGGTGTCAAGCTATGAAAGATGAAATTACTGCTCTCGAAAATAACGGGACATGGGAATTGACTACACTCCCACCTAATAAAAAAGCTCTTGGTTGCCGACGGGTTTATAAAATCAAGTATAAATCGGATGGTCAGCTTGAGCGTTACAAAGCCCATCTTGTCATTGGGAATCATCAGGTAGAAGGTATTGATTTTGGCGAAACCTTCGCTCCTGTTGTCAAGATGTTTACTATTAGCGCATTTCTCGCCGTTGCTGCAATTAAACGGTGGGAGCTCCATCAAATGGATGTCCATAATGCTTTTTTACATGGGGATTTAAATGAGGAAGTTTATACGCGTTTACCTCCGGGCTTCAGTCACGGGAAAGAAGGGCAAGTTTGCCGTTTGCGCAAGTCTTTTTATGGTCTTCGACAAGCACCGCATTGTTGGTTTGCTAAGCTCGGAACAACCTCCGTGACTATGGGTTTACTCAATCTTATTCCGACTACTCGCTTTTTTCTTATTCCAACAACGAGGTATGCCTTCATGTTCTTGTTTACGTGGATGATCTTGTCATAGCCGGCAATACTAGTTCTGCTATTACCCAATTTAAAGCTTATCTTAGTAATTGCTTTCATATGAAAGATCGGGCCACTTAAAGTATTTTTTTGGGCATTGAAGTTGCGCGCAATTCTGAGGGCATATTTCTAAATCAACGTAAGTATGCCCTTGATATTATTTCGGAAACATGGCTCCTCGGTGCTAAACCGGTTGCTTCCCCAACTGAACAACATCACACTTTGGGCTTAGCTACCGGTGCTCCTGTTGCAGATGTGGAGTTTTATCGTCGTCTTGTTGGCCGTCTTGTTTATCTTGCCGTTACTCGCCCTGACCTCACTTATGCCGTCCACATTTTGTCTCAATTCCTTCATCAGCCGCGTAAAGAGCATATGGACGTTAGCGATTCGTGTTGTCCGTTATTTGAAGGGAAATCCGGGACAAGGTGTGTTATTAAGAGTCGACAGTGAGTTACATGTTTCCGGTTGATGTGACTCCGACTACGCGGAGTGTCCCATAACTCGTAGTTCGGTTTCTGGTTGAGCAGTTTTTATCGGGAACTCCCTCGTATCTTGGAAGTCCAAAAAACAGCACACAGTTTCCCTTTCCTGGACTGAAGCCGAATACCGCTCTATGGCCGCTGCTTTGTGCGAACTTAAATGGCTCAAGGGTCTTCTATCGAGCTTGGGAATCTCACTTATGCGCCCTATGCAATTGTTTTGTGATAACCAGTCTGCTCTCCATATTGTTCAAAATCCCGTCTTCCACGAACGCACTAAGCACATCGAGATTGACTGTCATTTTATTCGGGATGCAATTACCGAAGGGTTGATTACTACATCTCACGTGGAGTCTCAAGCACAAATTGCTGATGTTTTTACTAAAGCATTATGGTCGGTTCAATTTACTCTACTACTCCGCAAATTGGGCATTCTTGATCTACACGCTCCAGTTTGAGAGGGAAGAGGAGGGGAGGAGGGGGGGTGGGGAGGATATTGCGTATAATATCGGTTTTGATATTATCCGATATTATTCGCATATCTTGGTATTATTAGCATATCATCAGTTATAGCATACTCCTTGATTCATGGTATTTGTTACCTTATTTCAAGGATTTGTGATTGACTTGTAATCTTATATAAACTCTGATTATTGAATGGAAAATCAACACAATACAATTCACACAAAAACCTTTCTACGCTTTTGAAGATTAACAATATATTGGTATTTTGAAGATCACCCTTCACAATATGTATGTCAAATAATGTAGACTGGGACGGTAGCTAAAAACTCCCAAGACATATCGTCTACAGTCCTATATAGTCGATTTTGATAAACAAACTTCTGAATTGCAGGTTGGTCGTTTAATGCAATTATTATAAATTCATAAATTTTCTTATTGAGGTACAATATACTAATATTGTCTGATATCTGAGTCATGTAGGTAAGAGAACACAATTTTAGTTTTACATTTCTTGATCATCCATAATTTAAGGTATTTCGAAAATTTGCATCAATTGATTTCACAAAAGAAGCAGCACATCAGTAACGCTAGCAAAAAAATCCAGAGAGTAAGCAACATTATCAAAATAACAAGAGCAAGCGACTATATTTTCAGTTGGCTTTAGATGAGAAGACACTACAATATGACATTAGCGAAACTAACAAAGAGTATGCTTTCAGATGATACGGCGATAAATCCTGAGATCTAGTTCTTCTCGAGACTGCATTAAAGATTACTGAGTCCCCTCCAAGCCACAGTATTTGAACATTGAAGTACCAAATACAGCTATATTGTAAAAAGATGCATGTTCGCGTCCCAAGGAAGAAGAAACATGAACAATGCTAGTGCGAATAAAGGTTCAGCAAAATCTAATGACCATAACAGATAATATTCCAATATTCGACAAGATAGAATAGATAAACTAGTCATTGAATGGATTGGTGGCTGTCCAAATTTAAGATAAGAGGCCTGCTATTCCTTTCCAAATCCTTCAAATCATTCGGATTTTTATTTGAGGGCGGAAAAATAAATCCTTCCATTTCGCTCAATTCCATATTCCTCAAAATGGGAAATTGCCAGTTCCCTTCCCCACAAAATTTGTCTTTATGGAATAAAACAAAAGGAGGTGTTCTTGTTATCCTAGTCCGTTATTTCTACACAACAATCTTTTGAAGCCCTTGGAAGCCTCAACAGGTCCATACAGATATCCAATTGAGCTGCCTCCACATTCTCCACATTGATATCGAATATTGTATAGACGTTCAACTCCCTCAGGACACTCGCGCTTCTAAGAAGATGCCCTATAAGTGACAATGAACACCTATGCCCACAAAAGCTAAACACTTCAATCATTTTGACATGACACGAGAAAGGGACCAGATTAATATCTGAATATGACAGCGAGTCGTAGCAGTTATCTGGACAGCGGTATTTACAACATTGGCAGCAGTGCAATCCCTGGATAACAAACGCATGAAGTGAGAAAAACTGAAAGACGGTTACAAAATAAACCATTCTATACAAAGTCTAGAGTAAGGTAACTAAGGTATGCTAGCTATGAATTTAAAAAAGCTACTAAAAGATGATGCTAACCGAATCAAAGCAGACATCTTCAAGTTGAGGACATTTCTCAAGCAAGCACGTTACATATTTCCACTCATTATAAGGACAGTCACCAAGGTATAAAGTTGACAGGCTATGAAACTCAGGCATTTGCTCGCCGTCATCAGGGGTAAGAAGAAGCTGTACAATGAACAATATTCTCACAATATGAGATTATGAACAAATAAAATATGTTTCCAATTCCAATGTAAACAAAAAAACGAGATTTCGAATAGAAAAAAAAAACAAAATGGTATAAAGTAGCAGCATTTCTTTTAATAGAGTAAATTCTTGATCCAATTTCTCTACGGGGTCATCCGTAAACTTCTTTTCTAGATGTTGTAAATACAAGGGTAAAGCTTCGTACATTGACCCCCTACCCCGCTCCTTACACAGTTCCTTAAGGCACTAGATAATGTTGAAATTATGTGGAAAGTAAGAGGGCAATGCAGGAGTTATACATAAATACCTCCACCGAATCCTTTTCTAAACGTAATTCTACAGCTTTATAGGCTGCGGCTTTTATAAGTTCATGGTCAAACTCTAACGAGTCTTCATTAGTACCAGAATCTGCGCTGCAATTGAAAGTTAGTTTTGCCTCCTTAAAAGAGCATGAGTTCTTCCATGACGGAACAATTCTCACACCAATATTGGAACTGTAGTTTAAATATGCCAAATTAGGGGCGTCAATCTCAAATGTACCCAACAAAAAACGGCAGTCTTCTATAGTGAGGACTTTGAGTATTCCAGTACAATGAATAGCATGACCATCAATGTCACAGTTACAATATTTGAGAGCCAATTCTTCAAGCAATTCACAACCAGAAAACAATCTTTCGATTGATTCAAAATCAAAGAATATGATATGATCCAGGTGGAGGATCTTCAGTTTTGGTAACGAGGTTGATAGAGGAATTTCAATTTTGTAATACTCACGATCTCGAGGACCCATCATTTTCAGACTCATTAGTGTTTCACATGTGAAGAAGCCATCATGATTAGGCACACAATCAGTCTGATCTAATTTATAATGAAACTCTTCAACACCCTTTTGTAAAGCGTAAGTAAACCAGCGATTCAAATCCGAATCATGATAGTTGGCATGACAAACTAAACTAAATTTCTTGATGGGTGACATTTGGTGCAATTTCAAAACATTATCAACATACTCCTTAAACCTTCGAACGAATTCTGTTCTCTCATTTTTCATTGGATATCGTTTATCATCAAAAGAAAGGCAAGTCGTCAAAGTAAAAAGGTACCGCCATCTCTTTGATAGAATACTTGTTTTCACGGCACATGTTGTTGGTAAAAACGAGATTATCTGACCAAGTAGTTCATCAGGCAAACTGCTGATCATATCCAAAAAATCCCCACTTATTGCGTCTTCTACATGTCTACTGAGTTTTATAGGTGGTGTCATGGTCTGTCTTTACAGGACTTACCTGAAATGCAATGAAAGCCGTATTAACAAACAACCCTACTCATAAATCGTAATATAAGTTGATTTCTAGAGATTTACAAGCTAGCTAAGAGGTTAACACTTTCCCCTCCATTTCAGACTTTTTGACAAAAGTACCTCCTGTCTATCCCTACTCCCTTCGCCATTTGACCCATCACCGAGTTAGTAATAGTTTTATCACTATTTTATACGTATATCCGAAAGATAAAAGCTGAGTGAAATATAAAACAGAGCACAAAATGAGACAGAGGATCGCCCAACTTGGACTTTTCGAAATCTTAGACAAAATACAGTACAATAGAGGGATTCCAGCATTTACCAATATGAATTAACAAAATAATTAACCCACAAACTAAAATCAGAAGAACAATATTACGCACGCAATATTGATTAACCCATAAATTAATTACAATCTATTGCTGAAAACCCTAAATCAACTAAATTAACAAGTTATTTAAAGTAAGAATTGTGAGATTGCATGTACGATAAACACTTAAAATAAAAGAGACAAAGTTAAGTTATAAATTTTGAGGCATAAAATATTGCAAGAAAATTAGAAGTGATAAACGAAATAAATGAGAAAAAAATTAAAATTACCTTGGATTTTGTTACTCTACTCTCGAACGAATGAAGATGGAAGGGTTTCCTTCTAAAGAAAGAGCAATGGTTCAATTTTTTTTTACAAATGTTCCGGTTGGGTCGGGTTTGAGTTTAAGTCCGTGTCAATGTTAGAGCCTTAGAACTAGGGCTGTAAATGAACTAAGCCTATAACCTATTCAATAAGTCTTCGGGATCGGCTCGGTCAAAACTCAGCTCGAGATCGGTCAAACTGAGCTCGAGCCAAAATCGAGCCAAGCTCGAGTAAACTAAGGCTCGGCTCGGGAGCTCGATTGAGGTCGTTATTTTTAAAATTTACTTTTAATGTTTTCAATATATTTACTTAAATTGTATCAATTTTAAAATAAATAAATTAAAATATTGGTTTATAAGTTACATAATACTTCCTCTGTCCCAGTCATTTGTTGTCCTTTTCCATTTTTTGGTGTCTCAGGCAATTGTTGTCCTTTCTATTTTAAGAATGAATTTGAAGAGCAAATTGATCATTCACAATCAACTTATTACACTTGTCATTTAGTTATTGACCCCCTCCCATTTTCTTGGTCTTTGTGCCAAAATCAAAGGATAACAATTGACCGAGACGGATGGAGTAATTGTTATTATAAGCTAACAAAAAGATAATATTCTCTTTTGAATTTGAATTTTTAAATAAAAAACTACGTTATAATTAAAATAATGCTCGAAAAAATGGTACGCAAACAGCTCAGGCTCGGGTTCGGGCTCGTAAAATATTATATGAGTCGATCCCGAGCCTTGATTTCAAGAGCTCGGGTTCGGGCTCGAACTCGATTTTTACACTATGAACCGACCTTGATCATAGGTAAGCAAGCTCGAGCTCGGCTTGGCTCGGTTACACCCCTAGTTAGAGGGGTTAAGATGAGTTTTACTTGAACTTGATCCAATTACATAAATATATTGATAATCTTAAATAAGGCTGCGCAATTTTAGGTTCGAATCAGGTCATTTGGTCTGGATCAAACCCAGGCCCGATTCATTTAAATTCGGTTTCCGGTCTATACTTTTTGAAGTTTTGGTTTTTGGTCCAAGACCAGTTAATTTTGTTTCGGAGCGAAATTTCGCTGATTTGTGACTAATTCTCGCAACTTTATAATGTAATCCGGTATTTTATATTCGAAACAATATTATAAACTTAATATTGAGGGTTATTTATGTTTAAGATACCTCAATCAACCGGTTTATTTGATTTAATGATATTAAATTTTAATTATCATATATTTAAAAATTAAAAATATCGGTCTAAGACTGACCAAACCGGAAAATTAGGTTTTGTTCAGCCTAAGACCGAATTTTTAAGACCTAAATATTTTTTTCGGTATTCGATCCTGCCCTGTTCACCCCTAATCTCAATTATAACTTGACCCATTTAACTTTTTATTAACTAGAACTGACTAATTTGGCGACTCACTCATCGTTAAGCGGGTCGGGAGCGGTCACTCACGGTAGCTCGTCAGGCTGCGTACATGGCCCACGAGTCCTTTCCAGCGCATTTTGTCTTCACTCATTTTCTCATATCTTAAGACGAACATCTTGTGTAAATGAGTAAGTTTCTTACAAAAGGAATGGTCTCACGCTCTAAGTTAACACTTTGAAATTGTCTTACTTAATAATCAATGTTAAGAGTAACTAAATTTTGTAACTCACTTATGTTGTTTTTTTTTAAAAAAGAATTATGAATTTCAGGGGCGAGGAGTTGTTTTTGAAAGTTGGTAGAGATAAGCATACATATTTCCATTGCAAAGTATTCTGTGTAAATTAACTCTCATTATTCCGATGAGATTTCATATATGTGGACTGTTTTTGATTTATGATTTGAATTTCCATTATTCTTGTTTTAGAAAAAAAAAATGATAACAAAGTCAGATAAAAAATTACAACAGATTATAAAAAATATAAGTTTATACGTAATGAGAGAGACTAATAAGTAACATGTTCATAGCGAATCGTAGCCCAAGGAGGATTCTTTCATCGTGTGCTTTGTGCATGCGATGGACAGAAACCTAAAAAATGAGAACAAATAAGAATGTTATTGTTAGTGTAACTAATTAAGAAAGTGAATGATAAACTGAATGACAAACTTATTAAAGTTGTAATTGTAATTTGAATTGAAAAATTACCTACATTTGGAAATAACTCCCGCTCCCGTTGTAGAGCCTGCAGACTACTACACCAAATTTGCAACTTGATTTTCAAAGATAACAACAAAATGAGAGGTCTTTCATTATCCATGTCAATCACACGAAACTTTACTTAAAACCTGGAAACACACACGTTTTTAATGAATTATCAAGTTCAGAAACAAGTATATAAAAGTCATTAAGGAATAAGACAATCAATCACCTTGGAATGCTTGTTTCATAACACACTGAGTGACAATGATGGCAAGTTCATTGGTCTCCTTACGACTTGATACAGAGTCATGCACTACACCAACATAGTGTGCACGCGGGCCCACGGGGGCGAAAAGCGAGCGAGCTTTTCTGTGCATTTGTGGAGTCGCCACCAATTTATTGTGGAAAATTGAAAATCGTTCGAATACCTCATGCCATGTCAAGACACAAACTAGTGACAAGAATACCAAGAACTCGTTACCCTTAGCATTCTATGTCTAGAATGACTCTCGTGGATGCCGATGAACACGGATGTTCACAGAGATCTGGAGTAAGGGGTGAGGGTACGTATTAGGAAGCTCTTTTGATCGAACACCTAATCCCGCCCGCTTCGATAGCGGCATCTACTAATGATTAGGGAAATTATCTATACTCGATATGGTGAAGATCGTATGCATGCAATGCAACATCCATTAGATTAATCCTAGCATGTGAATTAATACTATGTCGGTAAACACGTAATTAGCATAATTAATGTCAAAGTAGAAATTTAAGTTGATTACATGTGAAAGCGTACAAGCAATATAACAAAAGAAATACAATAAAAATACAATGAAGAAAATTACAATAATTACATCGGATTTAATTGATTTATGTCGAAAATACATTTAAAACAGATGATTTTATAAAAGAAAGAATGAATAAACAAACGAACAGATTATTAGTCATAATACGAGTAATAGTTAATTAAATACGTAATTAATAAACTAGGTCAAGGCGTAAACGGAGTTCTCGACGTAACTCAACCAGAACAGCGCACATGAGCCGCGTCCCTTGGAAGAGCGCGCAGCCCGATCGCCTGCTCATTCTCGAGTTCGATTCCCATTTGTGAAGCCGGAATTGCAAATCGTTAATATTCATTGGTGATTATAATGCTTGATTATAGTATTTGACTCGGTTAGAAGTGATTTAATATGTTATTTACATGTGAATTGGTCATAAAAACAATAAAATATGGATAAAATTAAATAGAATGGATTATTTACAAGATTAATCATGAGAATTAATAATACAATTTAAACAAACTAAATTAATTAGGTTAAACAGGTTATTAATGACGAATTAATGATGGTGACGGTAACACCCCCGTACACCAGGATGCCTTACCAAGGACCATTCCCGTGTCTAAAGGTGTCACCATCTCGGTTTCCCGAGGAAGTAGATCAAATAGGACAACAAAAGAACATTTACTTTGCATTAATGTATCTTATACAACATAACCCTGTATACACCCCTCTATAAAGATAAGAACTACTACACTCGTGTTACAACACTTCTAGACCAGTAGCGTGATGACCCGATCCCTCCAATCCTAACAGCCACAAGCAACAGTACCTGCTAAGCCAGCTGCTCACCATCCCCGAATGGATCACCGCAGATACCTCAAAACAACACGGGGTCAGTACCGGCTAATCAAATGTAAAGCAAACAAACAATGTAACTAGCTGATCATCCTATAACCCAGTCTCCCGATCTCGCACAGTAACTGACTACACACTGAAGTGTGTAGCCCTGCCAGATTATCCATCGCAACAGGTAATCCTCGCCGCCAGTGGGTGACCGCAGCCCATCCCACCTAGTCCAGCTCATCAACGAGCGACTAAAAATCCATGTCCCTTAATGTGCACATCCCCTCCCGTGGCGGGTTCCACGGAGGGCGAACTAGGATGTGAAGCCACTCCCGCAAGTGACTCCACCACAAACACCACACACACAGCATCACAGATGTCACAACATCTCCACACCAACACCGTCACAACAACGCCCGGACACCGATGATCAGCAGATAACAATAATTATGAAACAATAACAATCTCAATCAATTAGCAGTACTGAGTAGGGAAACCCTACCTCGTCACAAACCATGAAAGACATCCATATACAGCCAAGCAGAACTCCCATATGCATCCTACAACGATAACCACTTCCTATTACACAACTATCCTTAATAAACTACCCAAAAGAAACACAAGGCAGAGACTTACCTAACAAAGCGCATCGACGGTGACATAGACGACCACCACGCACGCCATCCTTCCTAAGCGAATCCCGTTCTTCCCATGGTGGAGGTTTAGGCTATATGTATGAGAGTGTGTAGAAATGGGGTGATAGGAGAGGGAGGTAGGCTAGGGTTAGAGGAAGAGGAACTGTCGAAGAAATGGAAAATGAACTGAATCTCGCGAACTTGCGTTTTATATTAACGCGTCGACAGCAGACATACTCGGTTGAGTACTGGAGTACTCGGACGAGTAGGCTCTACTCGGTCGAGTATAGGTGATACTCGGCCGAGTAGCCTCTGCTAGGTCAAGTAAGCTATCCTATAAAGCTCATGTTATAAGCCTGATCCCTCATCCATTCATCCCTACTGTCTGTCTTGGTCAACAGGGTCGGTCAACAGAGTCCTTGAATATCCTGGATACTACAGTCTTCCCCCCTAAAAGAACTTCGTCCCCAAAGTTCAGCCCACACGCCACTCGCCACAGGGTTACGCACTATGACACTATCCACCTACATAAAGGCGTACGAACTCAGACCATCCTGACACTACCACCACACCACATTACTCAAAAAACAATCATCCATCACAACTATTCTTCCAAGTATTACCGGCCATCAACTATCACACACAAAACTTACAATGAATTCATATGCACCCTTGTGTTAAAAGCAACACAACGAATAACATACAATACACAACTACAAAACAATACCCAACCACAACAGTACACGTCACAAAAGTACATGTCCCGCACGCCCATACAGAGTGGTTCAACGCACATTCATGTCACTTGACTGTAACATAGATACAGCTTCAAGGAAATGGAAGTGTAACTACCATAACCTGTAACATGAACGTAATTCCGAATACTAACATACATACATACATCGTAATTTCAAGTATTATAGGCATAATTAAACATTTGTTTCCGCGACATTACTCTTCCCCCCTTAAAGGAACTTCGTCCCCGAAGTTCACCACTAATCACTTCCCATACCCACAATTAACACATACATCCTAACTGTGACATTACTCACAGACTATAGTGACTTTAAATCATGTAGCGAAACGTAATCTATGACATTACACCATTGTGATCCATAGCAACAGAAAGTGACGGAAATTAAGTAGTCTATATACATATAAAGATGATGTTATCAAATGATAGCAGCTTTATGCATTATCTGTTATTTTAGTCACATACTGACCACCAGTTTCGCTCATCCAGTTGGACCTATTATAACTGTAACCAACATATATACGGATAAGACTCGTGGCAGCTACAACATTTTCTTGTTATTGCGTTACCTTTCCATATTATTTAAAGACTCATGCATCACCTTGAATAATTTAACTTCCTTGATGTCAACCACTGCCATATGACTAAACATTCATAAATTGCTATGTTATCCAAGCAATTGCATACCCGTGACGTGATCATAGTCCATCTTTTGGACAATCGATTACACTAAGTTACACTATGAAGCACCCACACACTCTGTCATACAAATGTTCACATAAACCTTACAATTCATAATTATCAAACACATAATGTCCCTGTAACAGTAATACTCGGCCGAGTATGAGTGGCTACTCGATCGAGTAAGCTCTACTCGGTCGAGTATAATTGTATACTCGGCCGAGTAAGCTCTAATCGGTCGAGTAGTGTCTATACTCGGTCGAACTGTGACAGGCAGAGAGCATTTGGCGTAGTTCACACAATGGATTCACGACTTATCCTGCAACCAAACTCCCTACAATATTACCAAACATAACGAAATCCAACACGTCTCCACACAATAAGCGAAAGTAAGTAACGACCTTATGGCCGAGTACAGTCATTCAACAGTAAGAAATAATCCAGCAAAATACACATCCAACACAAGGAAACCAATCCAGACAATACAACAAAAGGATCAAAAGCCAGGACCCTCCTCCATGTTATCGTCACCACCTGCACCAGAAGTACCCCTGAACTACCCGCTCCTGGAAAGCCAGCTGCTGAGTAATCCCCTCCTAGCTGGCTGCCGTAGTTGGCTCCCCATGGTCCCGCGAGGCAGCCAAACTCTGTCTCCTCCGGTGGCCTCCAGAAACCAGGATCAACTCCGTAGCTGTGAAAGACTCCCGTGTCCACTCCAGGTCCTCTCCACCAGACAGGCTGTGCTAGTTGTGTCCCTATGCCCTGGTTATGGGCCATCTCATGCATGTTGCGGAGCACCAAAGTAGTGGAGATCTGCTCAGCCAAGTCACTCGGCTGCATCCTGGGGTCATGCACTGTGGGGTAGGGCGTGTACTGGTAAGGGTAGAAGTCAGGGGCGGAGTAAGAGGGCTCAGGTACGACCGGGTCTGTCCTAGACTGCCTGACCCTACGATGCTCTCGAGGTGGGGGAGGTGCCTGCTGCTGTCCCTCAGGCACGGTGACCGGCTCGGGTAGGTTCAAAAGAATGGTAGGGTCAATCAGATAGGTCTGGGGCTCATGCCTAGGTATAGCACAGGGTTCCCACTCAGCCAAATGGTCCACAACAGGGAGATGGGTAGGGTCAGGAAGTACCATCCACATAGATCCCCTCACCCTCCAGGCATAAGACCCGCCATCCAACTTCCTCAACCACCTATTCTGACGCCAATACTGGGCGTCCATGGTAGGAACAGTCTCCACATACTCATCCCCATCAGGAGGTGGGGCCTCAAAATCATCCAGTCGCTGAGCTAGGCGGGTCACTATGGCCCCGCAAGCAATGTGTCGGGTCTCAGACTGTGCCATACGCTCCAGACTAGAGCACACTATCCCTGGAGCACTATAATAAAATGGCTTCCTACGGTGCAAGTTAAGGTAAGACATAAGTAACATGACCTCATGAGAATTAAGCTTACTCACATCATCTCTCGCATACAACAAACAAGTCATCATCCTCAGGAACATACGAAGGGAAACATGCTGCATATCATTAATCAGCATAGCACTGGCACTAGGGGCAGGTCGACCAGTCAAAAAAGGAAGGTAAAGAGGGGAACCACTATTCTTAGCAACATCACTCAGGTATCCCGTCCTCTCCTCCTCCAAACCCAGATGGCCCGCAAACTCATCCAAAGTCAGCTCGTGATCCTCATTCATGAGACGGAAGGAGATGGTTTTCTCCTTCTTATCATACTCATACGAGCTCAGGAATTCTAAGGTCAGATGGGGTAGGACTTCTTCCTTAAATGATATAACCCCTTCATTCCCAAAATCTCAAATATATGAATTATATCTCCCCTAATCCCCAAGGTCTCTAAAATCTCGGGGTTCACACACCGAGTAGGTCGGAAAGGACGCCTCATCAAGGCTACAAAGGCCTTGCGCTGCTTGAAATCAGAGAAAACTAGCGATGGATATGCCTCCACCGGTGGAACTACAGGTCCACTGCTTGACTGACCCGTCTCAAGTTAGACATTAGGACGGTCCTCTTGTTGGGTAGGCCTCTAGTTTTCACCATGCTGCAAGGAAACAAGCTTTAACAAGGATATTGACACACCAACACTTACCGCAAAAGACGGACTGTTTTTCAATGGTAAACAAATTTTGTGACGAACTTTTACGATAAATTTTATCAGAAAAATTACCAAATACGTTACTCATTACATTGTTACCAGCTTCAAGTTATCTCAAACCAAATGTTAATCAACAAAACAGAGGGTATTTCGTTTTTAGCAAACCCTAGATTTCACAATCCAATTTTAAACCATGAAATTGCTTAAACAATGGCATACTCGAGGTTTATATACAATTAAATCCGAGAAAAAACAAGGTGAAGGCTCAATTTCAGTTACTTATGATGAAAATTCGAATTATTGACAAAACCATACATAACTTTGAAAACAAAGGAAGGAAATTGAGTTAAAACTTTACCTTAAATTGGTTTATGGCAAGTGAGGACAAGTAGACTACCAAGTATTCACCCAAAAGCTTGAGAAAGAAAGGGTATGGAGTTTTAGAGAGAAGGATATGAGAAGATGGGAGGAGGAAATAAGGAAGAGTGGGACGAAAATAGGGTTTTTGTATAACCCGCTTAAGTCCCGATAAAGCAGTACTCGGTCGAGTATTGGACATACTCGGCCGAGTGTCGACTACTCGGTCGAGTATTCCTCTTGCTCGGTCGAGTTTTCAAGGACAGTAGCGATTTTAATTGTCACAAAATAGACACTCGGTCGAGCATCTTCATACTCGGCCGAGTATCGTCTACTCGGTCGAGTACAAATTTCTACTCGGTCGAGTTTTCAAAAATGAAGACGGAATTGAATTTTCTTTGTTCCTGCAAAATAAATAGCATAGTTCGGAGTTCCGTGCAATCGGCTCGTCACTATTAGAGCTTATCCTACCGCATAAACACGCATCAACACGAATTTTGTACATCCATTACCAATTCGATCATCATTTCTACCTTCATTCCTCACTTTGCTATGAAACGATTACATTACACCTTTAAGCATACATAGCAATTAATTACTGTACCTGCAAGGTTTAGCTCCTATACTACATCATCACACATCCCGGTAATCACAAGGTATACACCTTAACCACATTTACAAGACAGCAATCATCACAGAACGCAACCATCGTCAAACAAATTAATTGACTTACCTCTGGTCACAAATTGCAACAATCCAATCACCCATTCTAAACTTTTCCACACACATCTTGACACACATTATCATAAACATAGATGCACACGACAACCATCACTAAGCAATCAACGTCTCTTACTTGCTACCCCTTTTTCCCGTGTATGGCTTAAGTTCGATGGGGCCATGATTTTGAAATGAGGGCGCCTACTCACCCAAAATCTAGCATCGGCTGGGGCTCCCAACGCACATACACCAGGTTCATTTTAATTGACACCCTACATTCATTAGATTCATTGGTTCAGGTTCCAAAATCGTCGGCTCTGGTACCACTTTGTAACACCCTGTACACCAGGATGCCTTACCAAGGACCATTCCCGTGTCTGAAGGTGTCACCATCTCGGTTTCTCGAGGAAGTAGATCAAATAGGACAACAAAAGAACATTTACATTGCATTAATGTATCTTATACAACATAACTCTGTATACACCCCTCTATAAAGATAAGAACTACTACACTCGTGTTACAACACTTTTAGACCAGTAGCGTGATGACTCGATCCCTCCAATCCTAGCAGCCACAAGCAACAATACCTGCTAAGCCAGCTGTTCACCATCCCCGAATGGATCACCGCAGATACCACAAAACAACACGGGGTCAGTACCGACTAATCAAATGTAAAGCAAACAAACAATGTAACCAGCTGATCATCCTATAACCCAGTCTCCTGATCTCGCACAGTAACTGACTACACACTGAAGTGTGTAGCCCTGCCAGATTACCCATCACAACAGGTAATCCTCGCCGCCAGTGGGTGACCGCAACCCATCCCACCTAGTCCAGCTCATCAACGAGCGACTAACAATCCCTGTCCCTTAATGTGCACATCCCCTCCTGTGGCGGGTTCCACGGAGGGGCGAACTAGGGTGTGAAGCCACTCCCGCAAGTGACTCCACCACAAACACCACACACACAGCATCACAGCTATCACAACATCTCGACATCAACACCGTCACAACAACGCTCAGACACCGATGATCAGCAGATAACAATAATTATGAGGCAATAACAATCTCAATCAATTAGCAGTACTGAGTAGGGAAACCCTACCTCATCACAAACCATGAAAGACATCCATATACAGCCAAACAGGACTCCCATATGCATCCTACAATGATAACCACTTCCTATTACACAACTATCCTCAATAAACTACCCAAAAGAAACACAAGGCAGAGACTTACCTTACAAAGCGCATCGACGGTGACATAGACGACCACCACGCACGCCATCCTTCCTAAGCGAATCCCGTCCTTCCCATGGTGGAGGTTTAGGCTATATGTATGAGAGTGTGTAGAAATGGGGTGATAGGAGAGGGAGGTAGGCTAGGGTTAGAGGAAGAGGAACTGTCGAAGAAATGGAAAATGAACTGAATCTCGCGAACTTGCGTTTTATTTTAACGCGTCGACAACAGCCATACTCGGTCGAGTACTGGAGTACTCGGCCGAGTAGGCTCTACTCGGTCGAGTGTAGGTGATACTCGGCCGAGTAGCCTCTGCTAGGTCGAGTAAGCAATCCTATAAAGCTCATGTTATATGCCTAATCCCTCATCCATTCATCCCTACTGTCTGTCTTGGTCTACAGGGTCGGTCAACAGAGTCCTTGAATATCCTGGGTATTACAGTGACGATGAATAACAGATGAAATTATATCAATGATGAATTCCAGAGACTCAATATTGATGAATCGAACCTCTAAAACCGGATTGATTTTAATGACGAAAACCCGCAAATATGGATTATAAGGGATTTAAGTCGGGAAATTGAAAGATGAATTAAATATTAATAATTTACATGTTAAAATTATCATACTCAAATTATTATGTCGATGAAACAATGAACAATTGGTACCAAAGCAAAAACAATAAGACGAACAAAAGAAGAAGGAAGAAGAAAGGAAGCAGTAACTGCAGCAGCCTCAGGAAGAGGCGCAGCAGTTGCTGCGTCCTTTCTCGACGTTTGTCTCCTGATAATCCGTAAAAAGGGTTTGAAAACAAGGTTTTACAAATCGGTTTTAAGCGTATTTTCGACATAAATCTTACAATTGTGATTACAAAAAATAAAGAACAATAACGAATAAGGAATTTACACCCTCAGACTTACATGTTTGACGAACGAGATTGATTAAGTTGACGTTTAGTGATGCTCGACTCGAATGTACGACGAAAGTGCCCTCTAGGAGGAATTAAACAGATTGATTAAAGTTGATTGATGTGGAGTTGGTCAAATTGGTCGGTCATGCAAAACGAGGTTGGTACTCAGAAAGATCCGAGCTTACGTGGTCGGAAGTTCAAGCATGTAGACGCCAAAAAGTAAGAACGTGGTCTAGAATGCAAAGGGAGAAGAGAAGGGCGGACACTCGCGTGAGAAATATGTGAGACCGAAGGTCTCTATTTATACTAATCACACGACGGAAATTACGGTTTCGGAGAAACTTTGGAAGTGAATCTCGAAAAGATACGAAAAATACGCAGAAAAGGACTGAGGAAGAGGCGCAGCAGGTACTGCGTCTCTTGGTAGAGGCGCAGCACCTGCTGTGTCTTTTCCTCAGTGGTATCCTCCTGCGGAAGAAAGATTTCCGTGTTTCTATTATGGAATAGCGGATTAATCTTATTTCCTTAATATTTTATATGATAATTTCGGGATATACTTTGCCAAAGATTAAAAGATTGGAAAATATGGAATAGAAATATCCGGAACATTCCAAAACATTCTGACTCGGCATTTTAAACTGTTATTAGAAAATGAAGACGGTTTTTGACCCGGACTCCAAATGTACTCTAATTATTGTCAAAACGACCATATCGGCGCGTAGATGACGACTATGAGGTAGACACAAGTGTTTGAGCTATCACTTGATGATAAACTTACGAATTGTCATAAATCATTCCGTGTACCAAACATGCGGCCCAATCATCACCGGGTGGTTTGCGGGAGGTGCATAAATGAGGTGTTTACAGAGCCTCCACTTTGACTGAGGCTTGGACAAGGCGAAAGTCAAAAGTATAGCCATCAGGTCAATCGAAGATTACAACCTGATGACTATAGCGACGCGAGGCAGCTCAAGGGGTCTGAGCCAACGACCTGTCGTCGGGAACATTTTAGAGTCTGTCGACTATCAGGGAGGGTCGTTTAAAATCCATTAGACTACGTAAGGAAGCTCGCCAGCCATAAGAAGAAACCATACCTGAGATACCCCTGGGTGAAACGGGACTGAAGACGCTTCGGCAAAACTCTTTGGTCTGAAGATAACTTGGTGTCTGAAGGCATTCAGAGTTACAGGAATTCTGAAGAAACTTCTTAATACTTCTGAAGGCTAACTCTGAAGGCTATCTCTCTCTAAAGGAAAGGCTGAAGGATAACTCTCTGAAGGACTGAAGGGGGACTTAACTGAAAAGAGGTTATCTGATGGTTACTGAAAGGATTATCTGAAAGTGTCTGAAGAAATAAAGGATTATCTGAAGGGAGAAAGGCTCAAGGAATGATTATCCTAAAGGTTATCTAAAGGGTTGTCTGAAAGATTAAGGTAAGTTTCTGAAAGGTCTGAAGGGTTTATCCTGAAAAGGGTTATCTGGAAGATATAAAGGGTTTATCCTAAAAAGGGTTACCTAAAGGGATGAAGGATCACCTGAGGGTATCTGCCTGTCTCTGTCCTCAAGCAAACTCTCACTGGGAATAAATCGATGATTCTGGGGAATCTGCATGTCTCTGTCCTCAAGCAAACTCTCGCTGGGGAATAAATCGATGATTCTGGGGAATCTGCATGTCTCTGTTCTCAAGCAAACTCTCGTTGGGTGAGCAATACTGCAAAATACTGCTGCATTGGAGAGAAATGACGATTAGGAACATTTTGATCGTCATGGAAGAAACCTTGGGTGAGCAATACTGCAAAATACTGCTGCCCTGGACATAACAATTTGAGCAATACTGCTGCGTTGGAGAGAAATGACGACTTGAGCGAAGCCCCCAGTTGGAGCGAGCAATGCTTCTGATACTTATCTGCATGGTTAGTAGCCACACAAGAATGCAATCTAATAGGAAATAATAGCACATAAACACATATGCACGTAAGCAACGGACCTCAAATGAGGAAGCACATAGGTTTTGCAAAAGTTGTTTCCTTATAAAAGTGTTTAAAACTTGCTTAAAGAAGTTCGTCGTTTGTAATGAGATATGCATATTCAAATGGGCCTTGGACATACGACTGATGTGATATCGGACCTTATACAGACGTGAAATATAGACTTAGGTTTGACTGACGCGATATGAGGATGACTCTGACAGACTTTGCATAAGTATGCGCAACCCCAGCCAAGTTTGGGTGACAATGCGTATCAGTTCCAAAGGTAGAAGAATCGCAAGAATGATGAAGGCATATAAAGGCAAGGCATGAGTCATAGATCAGCTGTCTACTTGGACTTCTTTTGCTGCCGCTCGCTGTAAAAGAGACCCCTCTGAGACACGATAAATTGGAGAATCGATCCAAGACCTTTATCATTGTCCGGACCGAGCACTAGCTAGACTTGAATGAGACTTGAAGAACAAAGGAAGGGTGGCATCTCGGAAGAGAAGCCCCTAAGATGAGAAGATGACTCTATATTTTTGTAAAAAGAAACTGGGCGACAATAAGGAGCCCCCAGTAAAGAGGTATTGGTTGTGGAAGGGATGTTAATTGAGGTTAGAAGGTTTGGGATGGTTGATAATTGAGGTTGAATGTTAACGGTTGGTGTGATTGATAATTGAAGTTGAAAGGTGATGGTTGGGATGGTTGTGTCCTTGAGGGAAACTTGATAATTGAGGTTGAAAGTTATTAATTGAGATGGTAAGTTAGGATGGTTGTGTCCTTGAGGACTGCCTACGTATTCACGTGAAGTGAAATCAAATCAGATCGTAGTTCAGGTTTGGCCTTGGTTAATTTTATTTGGGTGTTGTGGTTATATCCTTTTTGTGTAAGAAAGGACTGCCTACGTATCCACCTGAAGAGGTGAAATCAAACCATGCTCGTAGTTCAGGTGTGTGCCTAAGCTATGCTGTCAGGGCCTTAAAGTGCATGGGTCAGGAGAGTATTTTCCTTTGGTGACTCGAAGAATCGATTTGAGATAACTCTCTCTTATCATAGACCAAAGAGGTATAATTAATTTTGCAAAAAATTCCTTGTCGTGTGAGCACACATAGTGGACCCTAAGGATGATATGGGTATGTCTCGTTCTAGGTAGAAAAGTATTTGAAGACTCCGTGTTTAGGTCAAGGTGAAATGGGATTGGATATTTGGAATGTGGAGCTCGAAAATAAGAGGCTTTGACGAACAAATCTCTGGAGCTTGATTTTGTGGAGTTAAGGCTTGATCGGGTTATGTCTTGTAATGTGGCTTGGAAAATGGGGTCTCTTGGCTTGATGTAGCCTGAGCACATAAGGGTAGGTTAAAATGACGTGGGTTCAAGTTTCCATGTCTTGGCCCTAAAGGATGGGTATACTTGACGAGCTTGAGAGGATTCTCAAAATTCCTAACTATCTCCCTGTAACGGTCTCGAGAAGGACTTAGGGTGTTTGTGAAAGGCTAAACGAGGGTGCTAGATGACCATCTTCATTGACGTCTTGAGTCTATAGACTTCAGCAGTATTCTATATAGCATTTGATTTCAGGCTTGTTCTTGATTTAGAATCAGATTCTTGGTCTGGAATATATCTCGGTTTTTTGCTCAGATTCTTGATTCAGGTTTTGAAGACAACTTTGACTTTGGATATTGACATTGACTTGTTTGATTGATTGAGCCTTGTTCTTTTGACTCTTTTGTCTTGGATTACGGGCATAATTGTGGCCTTGGATATTGATCTTGGTCATTTCTCTTGATTGAGCCTTTGTCTTTGATCATGGCTCGTATTGTCTCGGATTTGCTTGCTACCATGGATTTGGGTCAGACTAGCACCTTTGGTGTGAAATGGCTTGGTTTTTTTAGTAAACACGGGTTGTTTATTATGGGGAATGGGCTTGCCTTCCGTCATAGATTGTTAACAAGGGAGACGGTCTGGATTCGTCCTAGAATCTCTTGAGATATGCTCGTCCTAAACTAGGGTTATAGCAAGGTTTCTATTACCAGACATGGAATAGGTAAGAAAGGAACACGGAGTTTCGGATCCTCTATAGCATAGAATGGAACATCATCTAAGTGCACTCACATCGACTGTCATGTCTGGTTGTTGTTCGTT
The DNA here is from genome assembly GCF_048544455.1 of Silene latifolia. Lineage (NCBI taxonomy): Eukaryota > Viridiplantae > Streptophyta > Magnoliopsida > Caryophyllales > Caryophyllaceae > Silene > Silene latifolia. The sequence continues at coordinate 2,982,251 of NW_027413701.1, forward strand.
TTAATATGTCTAAAATCAATTCTTGTTGTCACAGGAAAAGGATAAAAGATATGAAGAATATGTGGATTGAGAATTGTACTTTTATTGAAATGTATTTAACATAGACTCGAGAAGACATGTGACTCGTAGGACAGCCCCCAGGTTGTCACTAGGAATGGAAATGGATAAGAAGAAAAACACTAGAACAAATATGAGATAGAAAGCCTAAGACTCGGACTCGGACTCGGACTTTGACGCGATCTTGGATCCAGACTCGTAATCGTTGGCCCATGCTTGAACATTTTCTCCTCCGGCAACTGGCTTTGGCATCTGACTTTGAGCATTCACCCATTTGAGCACCTCTTTCTCATCATTGGGAACACTGGAAGGATAACAGTCAAGAAGAGTTTCCTGAGCAGCATGTCCATGAGGATTGCCTAAGCATCCTTGTGGATTAAAGGTTGAGAGGTACAACCTCCCACTTTCGATCATATCCTGAATGACATGTTTTAATTTGTAACATTTCTCTGTATCATGCCCTTTGCCTCTATGGTATTTGCAGTAGGCATTCTCATCCCATAACTTGGATTTATTCTCTGAGTTAGGCGTAGGTCCTATAGGCTTCAACATTCGTTGTTCCATGAGTCTCTGAAAGGCATCGGCGTATTTAATACCAATGTTGGTAAATTTCCTAGGAGGTGTGCACTTATTTTCGGAAGCCTTTGTAAATGACCTTGGAGAGTTATTAGATTTCTTCGACGAAGGGTCCATGAGGTTGCCTTTGTTGATTTTGATTCCCGGATGAGAAGAACTAATAATAGATTGCCCTCTTTTTGCTTTCTCCTTAGGACTATCAGATTGATGGTTTGTTTGGAAACTTTTCATCTTGAGAGGTTGGGCATCAAGCTTCTTACCCATTTCAGCAAACTGTTTCTCCATGTTGGAAAGTCAAAAGTTTAGATTATCAATGGCTCCTTCTATTTTGGAAAATTTATTGTTAAAGGCCATGGAAAGCATGAGCATTCCATTTTGGATATCTTCGTCTTCGAGGACGTTGATTTCTTTGTCATCATGACGATCAAGGAGATGATAACAATCCAGGAATGATTCTCCATCATGTTTAATGATATTGGACCTAAGAGGGTCGGTCTTCTTGGATTTCTTGGCGGAAGGTGGCACAGGAAGCTTGCGATCCTCGATCATATCCTGAATAATATGCTTTAGACAAAAGCATTCCTCCGTATCGTGTCCCCTACCTCGATGGTACTGACAATATGAATTATCCTTCCATCTAGGCGGTATCTTTTCAGGATCTGGGGTTGGACCAACTAGATGAAGTTTTTTATTGGGAAACCAGTCTTTGTAGAGCTACTTCATATGTGGTTCCGAGGTCATGGAATTCTCTATGAGTCGTCTCGGCCTTCTGGGTGGAGTTTTCAAGAGGTTAACTCCCTTGTCTTCATTGGCCTTCTTAGATGAGTGAGTTGTGTTAAATCTATGCCCTGGCCTTGGGATATGAGAATATGGTAAAGGTTTCATCATATCTATCTTGTTTTCCATATTGATAACACGAGCTCTCAAGTCTTCGATGGTGGCCTGAAGTTTAATTACTGCAACACTTAGTCCCTCGACGTCGACAGATAAACGTTCTTGAACACTTTCATTGGAAATTGCAGAATTCCTACCGAGAAGAAAATGATGCGCGTTACAACTTGATTTGACATGGGATCACGCATACTAGAGCAACAAATACAGGATATATGACGAGACGAGATGATTAGACTCTTGACTTGTGAATCCAGGAAATGTCGTGAGTGACTTCTCGTGTTTGGACTCACGGTGTTTGACCTTGACCTTAGACTCGAATGTTGACTTTGACGAAGTGACCCTCATATGATTGACTTTATTGACGGAATTGATGACACGTGTTAATTCTAATTTGTGTGTTTTAAGACGGACTTGACTCGAGGTTCGGGTATGTGTGTTCCGAACGTGTCATTAGAAGAATTTGAGAGACGGATTTTGGAATGACTAGATGTGTTAGTCTCGAGTGTGTGAGTCGAGGTGTAGAAATGTCTAGATCCTAACTGAATTGGGGTAGGGGGTTCAAAATTACGGCGTGACGCCTTAGGACTTTACTTGAATTTGAAAAGACCCAAAATGTAAAGAGAGACGGGTTTATGATTCGACAAAGTTTTGACTAGGACATAGTCGGTTCGAATTTTGACTCTAACTTAGCCCAATTGAATTTACATATTCACATTTAAACGGTTTGAAAATATTTTGATCAAAATCTTTTTGGTTTTCTTTTTGGACTTTTTTTTTTTACGTTTTGTTTTTTTTTTAGAATTTTTTATTTTACAGGGATTTTGAAATGGGTATTAGGCCCGAAGTTTGACTCGACATTTGGACAGAGTTTCGACTAGTTTTGCACTAATATTGGCCTTTTTCGAAAATTTTACTTTTTTAGAAGAGGTTTTGATTTTACAAAATTCATCATGGTTTCGTTTAGAAAATGGTGATCACATATAATACAAGCATTTACACAGGCATTATAACGGGATGCTGAGTGCATTTAGAAGGGTTTTGGTTTAAAGGGTGGGTTGCCATACCGAACAATCAAACCCGGGGTCTAAGGAGAGGCTCGTACCAAACAGAAGTAAGGCCGATTCCTAGTCCATTTCCTCGAGTAGTGAAAGCCCTTGATACAAACAAGATTAAGTACCATGGTATGGTTGACGTCAATCGCTATCCATCCTTAGACCAATAAGAATTTGGACCGTCTAGACGGGACGATTGGTCGAATGGGTTGGTTTGGGCCTTAGGAAGGCCGAATAAATGGTCTAGGAAGACCGAGTTATGAAAACCAACAACTGTCTTGTACAAACTATTCCCTAACCTTGTTCAAGTTTCACCCTTAGCTACACGCAAGTGTATTAATCCCCAGCGGAGTCGCCAAACTGTGGACGCGGGCCCACGTGGGTGAAAAGCGAGCAAGCTTTTCTGTGCATTTGTGGAGTCGCCACCAATTTATTGTGGAAAATTGGAAACTGTTCGAATACCTCATGCCATGTCAAGACACAAAGTAGTGACATGAACACCAAGAACTCGTTACCCTTAGCATTCTATGTCTAGAATGACTATCGTGGATGCCAATGAACACGGATATTCACAGAGATCTGGAGTAAGGGGTGAGGGTACGTATTAGGAAGCTCTTTTGATCGAACACCTAATCCCGCCCGCCTCGATAGCGACCTCTACTAATGATTAGGGAAATTATCTATACTCGATATGTTGAAGGTCGTATGCATGCAATGCAACATCCATTAGATTAATCCTAGCATGTGAATTAATACTAAGTCGGTAAACACGTAATTTAGCATACAATTAATGTCAACGTAGAAATTTAAGTTGATTACATGTGAAAGCATACAAGCAATATAACAAAAGAAATACAATAAAAATACAATGAAGAAAATTAAAATAATTACATCGGATTTAATTGATTTATGTCAAAAATACATTTAAAACAGATGATTTTAGAAAAGAAAGAATGAATAAACAAACGAACAGATTATTAGTGATAATACGAGTAATAGTTAATTAAATACGTAATTAATAAACTAGGTCAAGACAGAAACGGGAGTTCAGAGACAGAACTCAACCAGGAACAGGCACAGCAGAGCTGCGTCCCTTGGAAGAGGCGCAGCAGTCGCTACGTCTGTTCCTGAGTTCAGTTCTGGCTGTGAAGCCGGAATTGCCAAATCGTTAATATTCATTGGTGATTTTAATGCTTGATTATATTATTTGACTCGGTTAGAAGTGATTTAATATGTTATTTACATGTGAATTGGTCATAAAAACAATAAAACATGGATAAAATTAAATAGAATGGATTATTTACAAGATTAATCATGAGAATTAATAATACAATTTAAACAAACTAAATTAATTAGGTTAAACAGGTTATTAATGCAAATTAATGATGGTGACGATGAATAACAGATGAAAATATATCAATGATGAATTCCAGAGACTCAATATTGATGAATCGAACCTCTAAAACTCGGATTGATTTTAATGACGAAAACCCGCAAATATGGATTATAAGGGATTTAAGTCGGGAAATTGAAAGATGAATTAAATATTAATAATTTACATGTTAAAATTATCATACTCAAATTATTATGTCGGTGAAACAATGAACAATTGATAACAAAGAAAAAACAATAAGACGAACAAAAGACGAAGGAAGAAGAAAGCAAGCAGGAACTGCGACAGCCTCAGGAAGAGGCGCAGCAGGTGTTGCGTCCCTTCGAAGAGGCGCAGCAGTTGTTGCGTCCTTTCTCGACGTTTGTCTTCTGATAATACGTAAAAAGGGTTTGAAAACAAGGTTTTACAAATCGGTTTTAAGCGTATTTTCGACATAAATCTTACAATTGTGATTACAAAAAATAAAGAACAATAATGAAATAGGGATTTATACCCTTAGACTTACATGTTTGACGAAACGAGATTGACTAAGTTGACGTTTAGTGATGCTCGACTCGAATGTACGACGAAAGTGCCCTCTAGTAGGAATTAAACAGATTGATTAAAGTTGATTGATGTGGAGTTGGTCAAATTGGTCGGTCATGCAAAACGAGGCTGGTACTCAGAAAGATCCGAGCTTACGTGGTCGAAAGTTCAAGCACGTAGACGCCAAAAAGTAAGAACGTGGTCTAGAATACAAAGGGAGAAGAGAAGGGCGGACACTCGCGTGAGAAATATGTGAGACCGAAGGTCTCTATTTATACTAATCACACGACGGAAATTAGGGTTTCGGAGAAACTTTGGAAGTGAATCTCGAAAAGATACGAAAAATACGCAGAAAAGGACTGAGGAAGAGGCGCAGCACCTGCTGCGTCTTTTCCTCAGTGGTTTCCTCCTGCGGAAGAAAGATTTCCGTGTTTCTATTATGAAATAGCCGATTAATCTTATTTCCTTAATATTTTATATGATAATTTCGGGATATACTTTGCCAAAGATTAAAAGATTGGAAAATATGGAATAGAAATATCCGGAACATTCCAGAACATTCTGACTCGGCATTTTAAACTATTATTAGAAATGAAGATGGTTTTTGACCCGGACGCCAAATGTACTCTAATTACTGTCAAAACGACCATATCGGCGCGTAGATGACGACTATGAGGTAGACACAAGTGTTTGAGCTATCATTTGACGATAAACTTACGAACTGTCATAAATCGTTCCGTGTACCAAACATGCGGCCCAATCATCACCGGGTGGTTTGCGGGAGGTGAAGAAATGAGGTATCTACACATAGTCATTCCAGATTGATGAAAATGGTGATATCCATCATTAGCATTCTTTTTTTTCGAGTAAAATGTTGTGTTTTAGATTTGTGAAATGTTTTTTTTTTTTTATGTATAGATTTGTGAAATGTTAATGTTGACTAATTAAGGAGAAAGATTTTAGCGCGGGTTGACATAAGAAATTTATATTATAGTTTTTTATTTTTTTTTTGCTTATGTTTATTTGAGCGTGAATTTAGGGAATATTTTGTGGTATAAATCTTGAGATTAGGGAAGATAATTCAGAAAGGTTGAATTATTGAAAAAATCTCTACAAATTTTGGAAAAGATAAAAGTGTAACCGATTTTTTAATTAAATCTCACCTCATATATAGGAAACATTTTACAAATCTCACCGATTTACAATCTTTCTAGACTTGTCTACTTTTTTTTTAATTGACTTTTTATTTAGGATACCGATTAATCAAATCACATAATATCACCAGTCCTTTCCCTTTAATTTATTTTATAGTTTTTTATATTCAGGAACATTAACCAATTCTATTATAAATGGTAGGAATTGAAGTGTTGATTTCATAAAAAAAATCAAGTATTTCTTACATAGCTAGATCGACCTTCACAAATTGCAAATACTAACTTGGTAATAATTAATCGGATTGAAGATATAGCATCATCATTTGCTGGAATCGAAATATCGGCGAGATCCGGGTCACAGTTTATATCGATTAATATCTTTGAATCGTTTATTTCTCTTGAAATTTCTTCAACGCTTTTTTTACACACGTCTTTTTTTAGGAGGCGTACTACCATTAATTGGCATATGAGTTACGTCCCGCACGAAACTTAATAATATACCGCTTCGACGAATAGCTCGTAATGCTGCATCTCTTCCGAGACCGGAACCCTTTATCATGACTTCTGCTCGTTGCATGCCTTGTTCCACCACTGTACGAATAGCATTTACTGCCGCGGTTTTAGCCGCAAATGGCGTAGAAATAATTCAACATTTGCCATTATTAAATATTAATCATCATAATATACGGAGAATAATATATAACGTATAATGGGTACATGATAATATATGGAATATTCTAATGTACATTCCATCATATGGCCACTAATTTAGCATGTTGCCGTTTTTTTTTATGATTTTATTCATGCCATTTGCCATTGGTTAATCATTCCATATTTGATGGCATTAATTTGACATGCTGCCTTTTTATGATTTTTCTTTAACCTCTTCTTTAGCTGCCACGTCAGATTGTAATGTAGAATTAGGATGTTAAGTCGGCTTTTTGGCAGCTGTATTAAAGAAATATATGATGATATGTTGTTACTTTTTTGAAATCTTTTCTAAAAATATCTATCATTTATGTTTGAATACGTTCAATAATTGGATATGTTATTCTTGAAATATATCAATTAGGAATGAATATTAATTTAATATGTCACCTAAAATTATGCTAATTACTCCTATGTGTTAACCGATATTATCATTATCATTTATGTAGTTCCTAAATTAAAATAAGCTACTTTTAGGATGTTAGTTATGACAATATGTTTAGGACTAATCAAGCAAAATTTTATTTCAAAAACCGTTTATTGATTTAGAGAAAGCCGAGAACAAATCAGAAGCTATAATATATTTTATCGACTCAACGGCAATCGGGGACGACTCATTTGTCATGCTTTATAACTAAAACATAAAGATTTATATTTTTGTAATATAGTACTCCGTATAAACAAACTTTAATGCATTTGGAAGTAAAAAACGATATAAATCATAGGGATACGTTGGCAAAATCATCTTTAAATAAAAAAAAAAGAATAAAATTTGATTCAAAAATTGAATCCTGAATTTATGGGGTATTCAAATCACTTCCTTAATTAATCGTAATTCGTATGGAGTATGAAGTAATATTCTTGGCAACTGTCACTTTTGAAATATTTTATTTTGTAGCCATAATTAGATAATGCTTACAAATACTCAATTTTAACATTTTTTTTAAATAGAGAATGACACGTGGTGTTTGAAGGAGTTGTGAGTCTGTGACACGTGGTGATCAACAGGGCTGATGGTTGTTGCTTTAATATAATATATGATATATGATATGATATGATGGGTGTAGACCATTACCTTTTCACCCCATTTCGAGTTGCTTTTGATTTTTTTAATAATTGTAAACTTCTCCTCTCTCCCTACCTTAATAAAGCAAGGAGGGAATACAATTTATAGCATACAAAAAAAACCAAAATATAATTACTTGAATAATGTACAGTAAAAAAACAAAAAAGCTACAAACAAGGATGTGATAACTAGAGCTGGACTGTGGGCCGGGCTGGAAGCGGGTCGGTTAGTGGAGGGACAGGCCGAGCCCACACCACGGGCTGTGAGGGGTGCGGGTTGTACACGGGCCGGGCTAGTTTCTGATGGCCTTGAACCGGCCCGAGGTTTGAACCGGGTTCGCGGGCTCGGCGAGCTTGACACGTCATTTTTTTTTAAATATGTTAAAGTTTTGTAACTTGTAGTTTGTAAATTTGTCGTATTAGTTGTAAATTTGTAATATTGTTATTTGTAAATTAGCGGTATTATTTTTTTTAAGTTAAAATTATTTAGTGTGATAAAATTATGGGGAAAAAAAGGCTTGATCAAAATTAATGTAATTCTTTAAAACGGTATCAAATATTTTTAATTATTTGATATTATTTTTCAAAACGTTAATTAGGATGCCTACGTATCTCGAAAGAATCAAAGTTCACGTAGTTCTTCACTTACCTTACTTACCTTTATGGCGGATTGGTGGTGTTGGTCGGTGATCAATAATCTTCGTCGGTGTTGTCGGGACTTTCGGCAACGGAAGAAGCATCGGTTGTCAATAATTCATCCGTATCACTATCCTCTTTGTCATCCTTTTCTCCTTGACGTCTTTTTTCCGCTTGATCCCAATCTTTTTTGCACACACACATTTTGACGGTTTTTGGATCCAAGCTTGGTCCTTTTCATCTAGAACCGTTCTACCTGCACTAAAAGCAGACTCGGACGCAATAGTAGAAGCGGTTACTACTAGTACATCCCTAGCAATTTTGGATAATACGGGAAATTGGGCGGAGTGATTTTTCCACCATGTTAGAATGCCGGATTGTTGCCCCCTACCAGATTGATGGTCAAAACTTAAATATTCGCTTATAGTATAAGAGGTGGAAGTTGTTTTAGAAGAGGAAGTAGATGAGTGTATTTTAAAAAATTTTGTTAGCAATTGGGTGATCAAAAATAGTGTTAGTCGGCATTTTAGACTTCTTAGAACTAGGTTCACATTCCCCCGCAAGTTCATTTTCATAAATAACATATAATTGATGCATAATTGTTAAAGCATAATCAACATCGACTTGGGTATCATATGTATAACCTAAAGTTGTGTAATAAAAATCAAGCATGTCTTTTAAACCACTTGCTTTAACACATGGATCAAATATCAAACCAATACAATAAATAGTGGGAAATGTAATAAAATATTCTAACCATTTTGTTCTCATTTTCGAAACAACCGGTATTAAGTATGGTATGATTTCACATTGTTTCATAGCATCAACAATTGAGCAACATTGCAAAATAACACAATGAACATTAGGAATATAAACTTGTGAAAAAACTTTTGTAGCATCTTTAAAAGCTTTTAACAATTCACATTGCTTACTTTATAGCTGGTTACATACTTTCTCGCTTTTCTAGACTACGAGTTTCTTGTCTATAGGGATTATCCTCTAAAGTACAGGAGTGTTTGCTCCTTTGGAGACAGATATTGATCTACTTTCTGCCTCTTTCTTCTACGTCCTAGTGACGTAAGTGCACTTTGTGCTTTCTTGATGGTTCAAGCTTCTCGTTGGTCTTCAGATCCCCTTTTTCATAACCAAGGGGATGAATCTCCGAGACACATTTTTGTGTCTTGTTGCAGGTATTTCTCCGAAGCTTTGTCTATAAAGATGAGTAAAGGTATGATCGAACATTTGGCCAGCTCTAACTGCTCCTTCATGAATGATGGGGATGATGAAGATTATATTTGTGTGCAGTCAGCCATACGCCATCAACACTCTTCTGTTAGCGGATGTAGCTACTTTGTTGTTTTAGCTTATGGTAGTACTAAAATAAGTGCATTTGACCAAATGAGTCAAATGCCATATGTATAAACCCTAGTTAGGTATATCTTTATTTACAGCTGTCAAAAAAAAAAAAAAAAAACAATTCACATATATATTGGGCAAGTACCCACATATATGGATCAATTAAGTTGACATCGTCTTTATTACCCTCATGTTCATTATACAAGGGATGACTTCCTTCCCCACCAATGGACAAACTTCACAAGAGCATATGAAATGCACTTCTTTGCCTTTTACTTAACCTTCTCGAGGCACTTTCTCAAAGTACGTCCAAACCCAAGAAATATCGCCTTGCCTTCCTCCTTTTTTCTTGGTAGTAGTTTGTGATTCTTGGGTATTTGGAAGGCCACCAACTAATAAACATAATAAACAAAAGTAATTAGTAATATAATCAAGTCAATTAATAAATGAAAATTAATTACAATATAAATATAAAAAATTGAGATTAGAGAATTAGAGAGAAAGTATAATTACTTTGATTATATTTTTAATTAGTAATATAATCAAAGTAATTAATAATAACATGAAATGTAAACAAAATTAATAATTAATAGTAAAAATGTTTTACCATCACCAAACATTCTTTCCATCTCCTCTTCAATGATTTCTTCGGATATATCAATGTTGATATTATTAGACATTGTGATAAAATTAATAAGATTAAGATAGATTAAGAGAGAATTAGAATTTTATATTATAATTTATAACTTGATTATTTGAAATTAATTAGAAGATTAAGAAGATTTTTAATTGATTAATGATTACTAGAGAATAGATTGGATAAAATTGTGTGAATATTTAGCATGAATGAAGTGAGTATTTATAGAACAAATTAGGGGGGGAAAATACAAACTAATTTGAATTCAAATATAATCCCCCTACTACTAAGAGAATACAAGTTTTCCCTCTAAAAAGCATCTAGCTAAATAAGGTAATAAATAAAATTTTCTTTCATTACATTATTATCTTTTCAATGAATATATTCTTATAAATAAACTCTAATTTTTTAAATAAATTCGTAATTATGATTTTTTCATTAAAATAAAATAAAATTGATATTAAATTATAAAGTATAAGTTGCTAAATTTTTCGGTAATGTAATAATTATTACTGTAGAGAATAACTTGACACATGCTTACTATTAGCTTCGTGATAAAAAAAACATTCACTAAAAAAAATTCACAACTTAAATAATTTTTTTTATTAGTTTTCCATTTCAATTTTTTTTTGTTTCATATCAAAATACAATGGAGTGAACTGATAAATATTAACAAGGTGCAAATTTTAAAAGTATAAATTCTCCTATAATACAACTTCTCTAAAGTTTTCACTCCAAATTGCTCAAACTTATATATGGAAGCAAATTAGATTTTCATTTATTAAATTAATTTTTCATTTAAAATAATCTATACATAGAAACTGGATCTCCGATTATTAACTTTTTGACGATTTTTTTTTTAAAAAAAAAATTTGATGTAGTTAAAATATATTAATAAAAAACACAATTCATGGATTATTCAATTATTTTGATTAATTTTAATATTAAATATTTTTTTATAAAAATTCGCGAGATATAAATCTAAAATTTATAACTAATACACTAAAAATTAAAAGGCCTGTATTTACCGCGCATTTGCGCGGGATCTACACTAGTTATAATAAAAAAAAGGACAACCATAGGGCATTGGGCCAACGGTCGACCCATCGGGCCAACCGGGTCATGTGGGTTGGTGCGGGTCATGTGGCTTGGTGCGGGTTGGGAAACGGGCCGGGCTAAAATCACACAACTCGGGACCGGCCCGGTGTGTGATGTGGGTTGTGCGGGCTGGGATACAGGCTAGGCGGCCTGGGAATTGAAGAGTCCGGGCTGGTGCGGGCCGGGCTAGCCCATGCTAGAGTCCAGCTCTGGTGATAACAGGTGAGCATTATAAATTTATTATGCAAACAGGAGGGAGAACCCACCTACCTTACTTCATTCTTTTTCCTTTCAAAAGATTTTGATCAAAGTATATCTGATTCAATATTTATGAATACTTAGCTCCAAACTCATAACCCCAAATCAATTTTACCCTAATTTCCAAAATTCCAACTGTAACACCCCCATACTCCAAGTGCCTTACCAGGACCACTTAAGGCATGTAAGTGCTACCATCTCGGTTTTCCGAGGCAATGATAATCATAAGACAATAACGAAACATAATTAAAAGTAAATAATGTTTAAAGTGATTACATACCAACTCCAAAACTGATAAAAAGAAATACAAGACTCTCAGACGGTCTACTACTAAAACTATCAAAGCTATAAAACATCGTCTGACACAGCGGAAGACTTCTAACTGCCACGTGATGACTCATCCCAGCTATCCCATACGCGTCATATCATACCTCGCTCAATAATCGCTCACCACCCCGAATGGATCACCACAGATTTTAAAACATTAAACGGGGTCGATACTAATCACACAATATATATAACCAACAACACAAGTAAACAAGCGCTCAAACGGTCACACACACAATCACACCCACTCCAATCAATCTCCGTCACCGATCGTCCTTTGGACCAGCCCGCAGATGGGGGACCGCAGCCGTTCCCACCTAAGCCCCGCTCATCATACCGAGCGATAACCCTGTCCCATTAATGTGCACATCCCCTCCCGTGGCGGGTTCCACGGAGGGCAAAACTAGGGCGTGAAGCCACTCCCGCAAGTGACTCCACTCAGCCGAGAACGCATCTCGAGAACCAGAGACAAACAATCACAACCATTAAACAGCAATCAAACCAACAACCGTTACAATACTCGTATAACAATAATCAACAATCACAAATCATCACCAACACATTATGGGACTAACACTGAGTAGGGAAACCCTACCTGGAACAGCAACACAATCAGACGGTCTCAACAGCTGTATCAAAATTCCTCTTCTACGAATCTTCCTCCTAACATATAATCACATAATTACTAACAATCACAAAACTAACACAAATCCCCAATTCCCAAAAATTAGGGTTTAACAAGACTTAATTAAATATCACAAATTCGGTACGTAGATCTTACCGTCGACGCAAGGATCGCAAAGATGTAAAGGACAACGGAATCCGGCCTCTCAAGCTCCGGGATTTGTCAATAACACGGATGAATGCGAAGAACGTAACTTGAATATCCCTTTTAATGTTATTAGGTTTGTAAAAGTGTATTGTAAAGATGCCAGAAAGATTTATATATATTAATCCGTGTTATTAACAAAACCCGAGAAATCATCCCCCGTAAACCGGCTACTCGATCGAGTAGCTGAGGTACTCGATCGAGTGCCCCCTTACTCGATCGAGTATCAACGTTACTCGATCGAGTACCCAACAGGTCATAAACTATTTTAAAAACGCAACTCACCCTTACTCGACAGAGTAAGGCCTACTCGATAGAGTACCCAGAGACTCATAAAACCGTAGTATTACAGCCTTCCCTCCTTAAAAAGAAATTCGTCCCCGAAGTTCAACCCATACCTAAAAACAACCATACTAACTCGACCAAGACACAACAACATACTAAGAACTCAAGAACTCGACCAAACATAAAACATGAACTCTTAACACCCACTCCACCAACTATGTTTACTTCCACAACATGACTCACGATATCGTATCTACCACATATATATCTCTCACGCCACCAACTCCATACATAACCAACTACCATCCTCTAACGCTGCTAGCTCCATAATATCATCCACTATCAAATCTAATATCAAGACACTCATAGACATCAAACGGAATGTTACATTCTACCACCCTTAAAAGGAACTTCGTCCTCGAAGTTTACTCACACTCATAACCTCATCATCCAACTGTCAACACTAGTGAAATATTCTCACACTCCTAAACATCACACTACTGCAAGCTCGACCATGGCCTTTTAACAACGTCAACCACAAAATATTCAACTTCCTTCTTTATGCTACACCAACACTCTATTGCGAATATACCACCATATGCACAACCATCAAAATCTCTTTTATCACATCCTACTCCTCTTAAGATAAATGTTACATCCTCGTAACTCACTAATACTAAATCCGAGCTATATCGTCTCATTATCCTCATCACCACCGCATGTCAAAGATAACCACCTATAATCTAAACACTCACCATGCATATATCCAAGGCTCTCTTACTTAAACATTTCTCATACCTCAACTCATTCGGCACACCACCTAACCTATACCATAAAACTCGTAGCAAAATCACCATACTAACTCTCCATTATTACTGCAAAACAACATGCCTCTCTATGTAAAGCACCTATCTCCCAAAAACATAACTCACGATCCACACTCGGTACGTATACTCACACTAGATCCTCAAGTTCTATCTTTCATTACCGCAAAACTCATACACAACTTAACATGACACTAATTCCCCCAACACCCTACACTCAATGTCTCAACAAAGGATTATGAACCACCTGCATCTTTCAGGTCATTACCACACATGTTCCACAAATCACTTTCCATTACTATGTCCACCAATGCCCCATCTAAAACAAGATCAAAAGTACTGTAACAACCTCTCACAACTGTGTCCCATCAACACAATATCACTATACCACGACAACGACGAAAACAGACACAACTCTCTTTCATATTATACTTTACCCTCATTCCCAAACTTAAACTGGTAAGAACCATCAATAAACAAAACAACTGTCTATCTGTAGAAACTGAAACTCACAGGAAGCAACATCAAACAAAACAACAACCTATGTATGACTGGTATGTACTTTCGAAACTCGAATCATAATCATCCCGCCTACTCCACCACAACCGGTGACGGCATCGCAACACCGCCACCAACAGCCACACCGCAGTGCGAAAATATCCGCATCACGACACTAAATACCGTGCCCGGATTACCACCCGAGGCACCACAACCACACTGATAGACATTACAACAGACACAATCCCATAAACACTGACTCAACATAACTTCTCGGACAAGAAAAACTTACTCAAATCTACTTTACTAAATCACAATGCAACATATTATATGAATTAAACAGATAATAACCTAATGAATATCATCCCCTTACCATATCACGGAATAACATATATCATGAATACGTACAAGTATAACCAGGTATACCAGATCAATCAAATTATTACCTTTTTGAATATCATTCAATTAAATTACCGTGTCCAACATATATTACAGAACATTCAGATAACAGCTTTATAACTATCACACCATACCACTTCCCGTGAGGTCAGAACCTCGCACAAACATTTATACACATCATAGACCTGTAATCACATCCAACTAGTAAGTCCTGATCACGTAAGTTACCACTCGATAAAGGTTACCTGTCGCCCGAGCTTAACTCATATGCCCCTCATAACATATTCGCCCATTCGCATAACCATCACCTCATGCCAAGTATAACCATACCATTATTATTCAACTATTAGCACCCGCCTCATCTAACCACATCTTATACTTCCTTACAACCATACATATCAATCCGGCCTCTACAAAATCAACCTCATTTGAATTGCTACCTTTCTAATATACCATCACCCTTAACCACTAGTCACAAACCATAACACTACCACTGTCCGGGCATCAAACCTCTTACACTCATCTCTAAACATCACGATTTCTTTCTTATCTGTGGTTAACATCCCAAATAACGAACATCAAATCCATCAACAACATTACCTCAACATTCTTTCCAATACTATCCTTAATTGTATAGTCACCCGACTCACCACCAAAATCTCGTATCGTGCAAATTCTTTACCCAACTTTTACTTTCTTTAATTCCTCAAAACTCATGATTATCATGTTGTCCTGGAACTTCTATATACTGTAAACTGAAATCCTCGTGATAGTATCATACAACTCGACAATTCCTTACTTTTATATCACATAACCTCGGTGAACATGTTCCTAGTTTTACTCCCCTTATTCTTTTCGTTTACCCTCGACAAAATCCCTTAGTAATTCTACTCTTCATTATTTCTATCTAACTCCCTAGTGCCCCGGTTACCTTCTCATTGCTCCAAAACTCACATCTCATTATTTTATATCGATATCATCTCCCTCTTTCTTACCATCGATCTTTTCTTATCTTGCTATCACTCACCCTTGCCACTAATCTGTCCATAGAATCAACGTTTAATGTTCAAACAATTGTATCTCCTCCTTTTTTTTTTACATCTCTAGAAATCAAAATTCCTTTCATACCGCTAATTGCCCAAGGAAATCCCACAATAGTTTCACCTCTTAATAGACCAAATATCCCAAACTCACTCACTGTCTACAAATCCACCTCACGACATGTCTCCACAAAGTTCACTATATACCACTCTTCTCAACCCCTTTAAAACGAACTTTCACTATGTATATTCTTAACCCACACGACTCCTAACCATCTCCCTCCATAATTCTTTACGCATCTCAAGTTGCCACTATCCACATCATTACTCTCAATCCTTTCATTCTCACGTTCCTTAGACTCACATCATCCCTTGCCCATATTCACTTACTTTTACGTTACTCAACACACAATCATATCACTCATCTTATCTCATCTCAGAAAACATGCTCTATGTCTCAATTAAGCCATAACGATCTTCCTTTTCTTTTTCCACTATCTATCGCAACCACATATAACTCATGTCCTCCCACCGAATTCACACTCACCACAGGTGCCACTCACTACACCACAAGATTGGGTAACTTACGCGTCAAGACCAACATACATGTAAAACAATGCATAAAGAAGCAAAATAACACTTTTGAATTAAACATGATATGCAACAAAGTCAAAATATAAGCAAATGACCCAAAATAGGGGTCACTAGATCGAGTACAGGCCACTCGATCGAGTAAGGGACTTACTCGATCGAGTAGGTGAAGGTCAGAAGCACGTAAAACAAATTTTACCAGGGTTACTCGATCGAGTAAGGGGTACTCGATCGAGTACCAATATGCACTCGATCGAGTACCCTACGCATTTCTCAGCACTGTCCAGTTTTCGTAAAACGGTAAGAACTCACTTGTTTCTTGGTCGTTTTGGGCGTGTGACCTATCGTTAGAATCGTAAAAGAACAAGCTATCACCTTCAGTTGGAATCACATTAAAATCATTTATACATCTCAAGTTATAACAGTTTAAAGACAACCTCTTTAAAATCGAAAAACACAACTACTTGATTTTACTTCCAAACAACTTAAACGACAACAAGGTAAACAAAAACAACCCAATACTCATAAAACCACTAGTCCAAATCACATGTTACTATTTTCGAAAGCAAAGCAACAACATTCATCATGTAAATAATTTATTTAACTTGTCAATCATGACTTACCCACATGCTTTTATTCTATCACTTTTCGTAAACAAAACATACTCATACATTACAAATCCTATTTCCATGTTACTAATACAACAATATTACAAATACACTTCGTCACCTAAACATATTCATAATCACAAAATTCATATTCTCATGCAATTGGCACTCCATCTTTTCCAATCAATTCATCCATTTCAACCACATTCTTCATTTACAAGTGCATATGATACCACAGTAGACAATTATATGAACTTATTATCTAACTTTACGCAAACCGAATTATGTAAAATCATATCAAATCCCCTAATCACAAGTTACTAGTATATACACATTATAAACCATTCATCCTGCAACATCATTATTCATCACATATTATCACATATGAACTACTTCCTTTTTCCACCACATCATTCGTCATTCTCACATACCTTTCCAACTATTCCAATCAACATGGTAAACCAACTATCATCCAACATGCTTTCAACCAACAACATACAAAATCACACTTATTAATGCCACACATCACTCTATTGGTACACAATTCACAAAATAAACACATAGCGATCCCGACTCATATCCCATGGTGACCGTTTCAAAATTGTAGGGCGAGTTCGCGACTTTAGGATGCCTCCCAAGTCTTTGCATTAGCTCCTACAACTTCTACCCCGGGTTCATTTTATTTGACTCCCTATATTCATTGAATTCATTGGTTACAGGTTTCAGGATCATCGCTCTGATACCATTTTGTAACACCCCATACTCCAAGTGTAGTACCCCAAATATTTCGAGTACTATTTCCTTCAAAAAAAAAAAACAAATAGTTAAAGTTTATCCGGTATAATAAGTCTATCCTTATTTAATTCTTTACTCATCTATATGGTTTGTTTTCCTAACTTGCTTCGTATACTATATTTTGGCCTGTTTCCAACTTCTTATTTAAAATTATATAAACCATCTTATTCTTTTGTTTATCAAATCATCACAAAACCCTATGAGAAAACAATCTATCCTTATATTTATGGTGCTCTTCTTTGGCCGTTGCGTGAGCTATCTGCCTCCCACCATTAACCATTAAAATCAATCATGAATTACCTTGTTATTTAATATTGTTAAACCATTGGAACTTATTTCTCTTCTCTGCTAGTAGTTCAATTCATTCGCCTAATTCTTCAATAGGGGATTGTTCCTTTTTCAGCCATCCTTTATTATCTTCATTCTGTTTCTTGCTCTTATTGTGGAAAAGAGTCCTATTTGAACAAATCTATGAACCCCCTTCAGGTAACACGATTTTACCGATCCTAATAATCTTATTATTGTTCGAGGTTGCATGCATATATGTTAATTGCTTTGATTATTGGGGTTTATGTGTTTCATTGATATCACTACTGATCGTTGTTAACTTGTTTAGTACTATATTCTTTTTTTTACGTTATTCAATATAAAAAGAGTTGGGATTAATTTCGTTAATGCGAAATTTGGTGGGATGTGAAAAGCTAGAAAATAAGATGGTAAGAATTGTTGGGTTATTTGAGTGATGAGTTAGGGAATCAAGCCTCTTACTAAAAATGACAATTTGGTCTGTATATTTTTTTTTTTTGAGATAAACAATTTGGTCTGTATATTGATATGGTGGGTAATAGGGGTTCATGAGCAATGACTGTAGCATATTGAATGCCCCCGTAATATTTTGTTTTGGCCAAGATTCTGTACATGGCAAAGCTTTGTGATATTTTTGATGTTGGCTATTAATTTGGATTATTTAATATTTCGGATGGTTTTGATATTGTATTTTATTATCGTTTCCTTTGACCTTCGACTCGTGGGTGAGTAGCTTAGAATTTTATTCTAAGTGTTCAGCACGGTTCTTTGAACCTTTGACAATATTGATATTGAAATTGAGATGGAAATCTGGTTACTGGTATTGAGTTATGGGGCCTTTGAGCCGAGTTATGTTTACGGTCCAGTGTGACCATGGTTACTGAGTTATTTGAGTTTGAGATCGATATTGAGATGGAAATATTGTTTCGCGGTTTTATCCCGCCAGTTCACTCACCCCTTGTCCTTGTCTAAGGTTCGACGATGAGAATACAGTACATGGTTACTATGGAGTATTATATTTTGAGACGGAGTAATGAGTTAGACGGAGTAGTGAGTTGAGTTGAGCATATGTTAATTATTGGGTCGCGAGAGTATATTATATTATGGAATTAGAAGGAGTTGGTTTGAGTTTGAGATTAGTTATCCGGGGAGTGTTTTTATTATTCTCTCTGTTTATTTTTATTTTTTTACATGTCTGTGTTTCCACGCCATGACCAAAAACTATTATGCTTATATTGAGGTATTATCTGTTACTCAGCTTTCCGGCTGACGTGTTTTCTCCCTTCGGGGCTACTCGTCATGGGGGTAGTTCCTTTCTGTCCATTGTTGTCAGAATCCCGATTCGATCCTATGATTCTACGATTTTACGATCCAAAAATGCTTGACCGATCCCGGATCCTACGATTCTATCATGTTTGTAGAATCTTACGATCCTATCTATTCGAAATTTTCTAGAGGTAGGATCATAATACGATTCTACGATCTTACGATCCGACTCCATAGTAAACATATTAAAATATATTTTTATATAAAAATATCGTAAAATCCAAATTTCATGTAATTTGTAGAAACATGTTCATGAAATGATACTAAACTTATTAATTATCAATATTTTGTGTATAAATAAGTGTTTTGATCTTCAATTATATATTTTTACTAAATAAAAAACTATATTTAGTGAATTTGTAGAATCTTACGATTCTACGATCCGATTGTACTGATTCGATCTTACCCTCCCCATCGATTCAAAGTAGAATCCCGATCCTAACAACATTGTTTCTGTCTTCTGATTTTATTTTCAGGTGACTTCCGCTGCAGTTGAAAAGGATTTTATTTTCAAGTGAAGATTTTTATTTTAAAGACTTTGTAAAAGTTGTATTTCATTTTGTATTATTTAATTTTAAAAGAGATTTGTAATAAGAGACTTTGTATATTAATTATAATATCCTTGTATTTCGGCCATTTTTGCATGTAAAAGTTAATTTTAATTTAGCCGAAAATCAGGGGTGTTGAGCATAAGTTAATTATTGGGTCGAGAGAGTATATTATATTATGGAATTAGAAGGAGTTGGTTTGAGTTTGAGGTTAGTTATCCGGGGAGTGTTTTTATTATTCTCTCCGTTTATTTTTATTTTTTTACATGTCTGTGTTTCCACGCCATGACCAAAAACTATTCTGCTTATATTGAGGTATTATCTGTTACTCAACTTTCCGGCTGACGTGTTTTCTCCCTTCGGGGCTACTCGTCATGGGGGTAGTTCCTTTCTGTCTTCTGATTTTATTTTCAGGTGACTTCCGCTGCAGTTGAAAAGGATTTTATTTTCAAGTGAAGATTTTTATTTTAAAGACTTTGTAAAAGTTGTATTTCATTTTGTATTATTTAATTTTAAAAGAGATTTGTAATAAGAGACTTTGTATATTAATTATAATATCCTTGTATTTCGGCCATTTTTGTATGTAAAAGTTAGTTTTAATTTAGCCGGAAATCAGGGGTGTTACACCAAGTGCCTTACCAGGACCACTTAAGGCATGGAAGTGCTACCATATCGGTTTTCCGAGGCAATGATAATCATAAGACAATAACGAAACATACTTAAAAGTAAATAATGTTTAAAGTGATTACATACCAACTTCAAAACTGATAAAAAGAAATACAAGTCTCTCAGACGGTCTACAACTAAAACTATCAAAGCTATAAAACATCGTCTGACACAGCGGAAGACTTCTAACTGCCACGTGATGACTCATCCCAGCTATCCCATACGCGTCATATCATACCTGCTCAATAACTACTTACCACCCCCGAATGGATCACCACAGTTTTTAAAACATTAAATGGGGTCAGTACTAATCACACAATTTATATAACCAACAACACAGTAAACAAGCAGCTCAAACGGTCACACACACAATCACACCCACTCCAATCAATCTCCGTCACCGACTGTCCACTGGACCAGCCCTGCTAGTGAGGGACCGCAGCCGTTCCCACCTAAGCCCCGCTCATCATACCGAGCGATAACCCTGTTCCATTAATGTGCACATCCCCTCCCGTGGCGGGTTCCACGGAGGGCGAAACTAGGGCGTAAAGCCACTCCCGCAAGTGACTCCACTCAGCCGAGAACGCATTTCGAGAACCAGAGACAAACAATCACAACCATTAAACAACAATCAAACCAACAACCGTCACAATACTCGTATAACAATAATCAACAATCACAAATCATCACCAACACATTATGGGACTAATACTGAGTAGGGAAACCCTACCTGGAACAGCAACACAATCAGACGGTCTCAACAGCTGTATCAAAATTCCTCTTCTACGAATCCTCCTCCTAACATATAATCACATAATTACTAACAATCACAAAACTAACACAAATCCCCAATTCCCAAAAATTAGGGTTTAACAAGACTTAATTAAATATCACAAATTCGGTACGTAGATCTTACCCTCGATGCAAGGATCGCAAAGATGTAAAGGACGACGGAATCCGACCTCTCAAGCTCCGGGATTTGTCAATAACACGGATGAATGCGAAGAACGTAACTTGAATCTCCCTTTTAATGTTATTATGTTTGTAAAAGTGTATTGTAAAGATGACGGAAAGATTTATATATATTAATCCGTGTTATTAACAAAACCCGAGAAATCATCCCCCGTAAACCGGCTACTCGATCGAGTAGCTGAGGTACTCGATCGAGTGCCCCCTTACTTGATCGAGTATCAACATTACTCGATCAAGTACCCAACAGGTCAGAAACTATTTTAAAAACACAACTCACCCTTTCTCGACAGAGTAAGGCCTACTCGATAGAGTACCTAGAGACTCATAAAACCGTAGTATTACACCAACAAATAGGAAAGAACGATTTTCTTACCCCAATAACATTAACAAACATAATCAAAGATCTG
The DNA here is from genome assembly GCF_048544455.1 of Silene latifolia. Taxonomy (NCBI): domain Eukaryota; kingdom Viridiplantae; phylum Streptophyta; class Magnoliopsida; order Caryophyllales; family Caryophyllaceae; genus Silene; species Silene latifolia. Next base: position 3,004,081 of record NW_027413701.1, read on the forward strand.
AATATAAAGCATACCTTTTGGAGATGGAAAATTTTAGACGGTGATACTTTTGAGAAGATGAAACATTGAAAGATTTGGTTGTAACTTGGGGGTTGAATACTACTCCGTATGTTTTCAGTTTGAGTGTTTTTTTTTTGGGAAATTTCCATTTGTACTACTCTGATATTGACTAATCTCACTTATACCTTTCTTTTCATGAAAGTCCACTTGTACCCTCCAATTTTCTAGTTATTCTCATTTATACCCTTAAGTATAGTAAATGATAAATGTTGAGAATAAAGTGGGGAAAAATGGTAAAAGATGAATGTTGAAAGTGAAGTGGAGTCATATATTGGAGGAAAAAACGATGTTTGTTGAAGAGAAAACAAATATTTCAATTAGGATATGCTTTTTCATATTGTTTATGAAGCCTTTAACATTTTATTTGATGCCTTGACGATAATTAACCCTTCTTCCGCACTTCATAATGACAAGCGAGAATTCATTTCACGCCTTAATTGTTGGCGCTTAATATTATGGACTTATGGTCACGATTTCTATGTAACTAGGATGTTGGAGTGTTGATTTCCTTAAAAGTAGGGGTACAAGTGAAATTAACTTATACTTGAGGGGTATATATGAGAATAACTAGGAAACTGAAGGGTACAAGTGGGTTTTCCTGAAAAGAAAGGGTACAAGTTAGATTAGTCCATATCAGAGGGGTGCAAGTGGGAATTTCCCCTTTTTTTTTATACTATTTTAATTTTTTTTTTTTTAAGAATTAATGGGGGTGAGGGTTACCCCCATCACCCCCTATAAATCCGCCCCTGCTTAAATGAAGAAAGGATGGAAAGGTTTTGTGCTTAAAAAGGTGAAGGTGAAACTTTCAAGGGTCTTTTACTCTTTTTGTCAAATACAAATTCTCATTGAAGACGAGCACTTTTCGTCATAAGTTGAAGACAGATAGTGTCTCTCTCACAATATGCAAGTGACACTATCTATGGGATGCTCCATTTTTCCTCCACTTGCCCTCCCACTTGCCTTATTGTGTGAGGGATACTATCCGTCACAAGCTTATGACGGATAGTGTTCATCACAAGCAAGACGCTTTGTTTGTCAAATTCACAACATATTTCGGAGCAGATTTTCTCACTTCCTTAGTTATTAGTGGCAAATGAATCACTCGGATCAGGTTATTTCAGGTCAGTAATTATCGGGTAGGTTATTTTTAGGTTAGGTCAGGTCATTTTGAGTTGGGTTTATTCCCGTTTGGATTATCTCGGGTTAGGATTTTATTTAAAATAAGTCATCTCAGGTTATTTTGGTTTGTTTTGTTGGATCATTTTGGGGCACTCAAGTCAGGTCATTACGGGTCAAGTCACTGTCGGGACCGGGTTAACTTGGGTATATCGGGTCAAATTCGGCTCACCTTTTTTGGGTCACTTTCGGTCTCGGACCAGCCTTATCGTATCGAGTCATTCGGCTTAGGCTAGGTCACTTTTGCCAGGTCTAGTTATTACCAACATCCCTTGTCTCATATACACAATCTCATAGTTTTAAGCCTAAACGTTAGACGGTGTCGTAGTTCATATATTGTCCAATTTGACTTTGGTTAGACAATATTCAACTAGTCTTAATTAGTATAGAGCCCGTGCGAATGCACGATATTTTAGAAAGTTATGTGTAGAGAACTTAACAATTAGAGCTAATAATAATAACATATATATAATTATATAAATGAACTTTGAATTTTATTTGTGATTATCTACAATTGTTAATGTGTAAAAATACTAAGAATTAAAATAGAGCGAACTTTACATTTTTACTCGGAATAAGTTTATGATTAAAAAATAAGATTGTTAGTTTAATAACAAAAACTAATGCTTATTTTTACTCACTTGAAGCATATAACTATTTTTGTAATTTTTGTTATAATATACGGAGTAAAAAATTTAAAGGAAAAAAAAAAAGTGAAAAGCTAACACTGATTTTAACTATGAGTAAAATATGCATATGTTTTAAATAGAAAATTTATGATATTTAAAATACATATATTTGACTAATGAGAAAATAATGAATAAAATAAATTTGGCCCAACTATAAAAGCTGCAGTGTTTGATAAGATACTTTGACACATCAATCAATACTATACTATATATTAAATCCAAAAACCAAGGGACTTCAATATAATTAAAGAAAGTTATATAAAATAATTATACTATATAGTTTTAAATCACTAGCACTGTGTGATGGACCCGATTAAGGGATCTCAATGCAAATACTATATAGTTTGGGTTAAAAGTATAATATAAAGATGCCTTGATGAAGAATACTTATGGAAATTACATTAAATTAAAGTAATTAATTTTAGAAAACACAATAATCTAGTAATTTTTCTTAAAATTAACATGCAATTAATTAGTATCATCATAAAATTATAAATTAAATTAAATGTAGTCAAACTAATAGTAACAGCAACGAGATTAATAAAATAACAGTATTAATGTGGGAGTAGTGACAGCTATAATAATGCCAGTGGGAGTAATGAATGTAACAACGAATGTAGTGAAAATAACAGTGATAACAATGAGAAAAAAGTATGAACAATTAAATAACCAATCGACTCAAGGAAATATTTTATTTATTTAAATATAGGCCGGATAAAATTAATGGGAATAATGAATTTAATAGAAAAAAAATAGAGGGATTAGTAAAAGAAACAATAGCACAAATAGGATTATACATCCAGTTGTACCATGAGCATGGTACAACCAAGTATAAGAATTCGAGCTTTCGTGTATTTTTTCTGAGCTAATTTAAATTTCATGTTTTTAATGTGTAAATGAATGTACTCAATATTTTCTAATAAAGCTCATATTTTTTAATATAAAGCTCGGATACTTTGACACAAAGCTCAGGTTCTACACCGTACAACATATACATCTGGTTGTATAGTCCATGAATTGAAACAATAGTAACCACGGGAGTAGTGAACGTAATGATATTAACAAAG